>NW_024081422.1:570919-679807 GCF_003009895.1 Hyaena hyaena | reverse complement strand
AAAAAAGAAGAAGAAAAGATCCTATATGTGTAAATCTTCCAGACTGAAGATGACTGAAAACTTTTAGCAACTATTGACTAAATCTTTCTAAAATAATATAGCTCCCCGATTCTTAAATAGGGTATTTGGAATCTAATTTTTTGTCATGTTTCAGGAACTCATGAGCACTACTGTTTCTTTAAATTCAAAGTGAACCAACAATGTAGGCCATCTATGACACAGTAATACACTCAGAGGCTGTTTAGATATGTATCCTCCTAAAATAAATGGCTCCAACGTAAAAAAAAAAAAAAAAAAAAAAAAAAAAAAAAAAGAACTGACATTAACAACCATCTAAGGGCTTTCAGTTCCGCGTCAGTGAAGCCTGTGCACATGGTGAAAATAACACTGAAGTCCAAAGACAATGATGGCAACACCATTCAATAACTGGACAGTAATTATGGCAGTACATTCCAAAGGAACTTTCTGTGATGACGGCAGTGTTCTACATCTGCTCTATCCAACATATGGCCGTTAAAGTACTTTAAATGTGTCTAGTGACTAAGCAAATGAATGATTTTAAAATTTTAAAAAATTTTAAATAGTCAGATGTGACTAGTGGCTACTGTATTTAGATAGCACAGATCTAGAGGTACCAGTTTATTAGCAAATTCCTTTGCCCCTACCTCCATGCTTTTTCTAAAGTTAATTCACTTGGTTCTTGGTTCTAAAAGAGAGCTGCGAAAGAAATATCACTGTATATAACCCATCATCCTAAAAACACAGCCAGTATGTTTGAAATTCAGGATATAAATGTGAGGTGACTCATACATAACACTTCAGCATTTCCTTGTTATAGTTTTCTTCGTTAAGAGTAATGCTCCACAGAATAGAGTTCACCCAAAGCAAAAAATCCTCTTTTACAAAATGAAACAACATAAAATACTATGAGTCTAATATTTTACTTCTTATAATGATTTTGTGCTATAAGATAAAATCGGTAAGACATATACTGGATTACCTTAGATCTATGAATGAACAACTACTTTCAAATTCCAGGCCATCACAATCTTCATAAATTTTACCAGCTGTTTCACGGGAATCACAGTCTACTACTGCGTAGTAGTACTTGAGTCGTTTGAATTGATAATCTCTCAGTTTTTCTCTAGAAGTCCTAAAAGGTAGAAAACTCATTAAGCTTAATTAGAAACACATATACCAATCTTCCTTTAAAAAACAAATGTAATTGTTTCAAGAAATTGTTTCATCCCAATCCATCTTTCTTTCATGACTCTGCCTTTATGGATGTTAATACTTAAGCTCTATTTATTATTTTGACAAGGCACAGACTAGGTATTTTGATTGAAACTTAGTATCTAGAAAAGAAGAGTGTAAGAATTACATGTGATTACCTAGAATTTTAACTCTTGAGTAGTCATTTTGCTAGTGCATATAGCCTCTCAAGTAAAACTGCTAAATAAGTTTGTTATATTATCATAAACTATGTTAGAAAATCATTAGTTCTAAGTGCAAAGAAATTCCTGATATTGTAAAATATTTATTCCAGATTTATGTGTTGTCAAGTCTAAATGGTTATAAATTTAATTTCATTTAACAACATACTGAGACTCTTCTTGGCTCTCTTCGGCCACCAATCTATTCAATCACCATTTTTATTACATGCGCATACAGCTCCACCTAGTGGTTGAAAAGCTACCTTGAATTTTTTTCTAGACCACATTATGATAAAAAAAATTATCACTATCTTTTTATTTAATCCTCAAATTTAAAAAAAATTATGTTTTGAAGGCAATTAGGGTTTCAATGCCACTATTATGGAAAGCAACTTCTCAGGGAAAAAAAAACCCCTAGTAATTCAGAGCAATGAAACTGAGAACTCTTTCAAAACTGTAGTAATTTGTGAATACAGAAATGTAAATACACAAAACGTTGTTGGAATAGTGTGCCACTTCTGACACTTTAATCTGCTTTTGCAACCTGCTTTAACGATGAATGGCAGGCAAAGCATAAACTTTAGTTACATTAAAGTGACCACAATTCTGAGTTAGTGACATGAATTTATAAGACTAAGTTTTATTATTCTCTAACAGCTTAATACCAGTCCTTTTCAGGGGCATCTTCAGGAATACTTAGTAACTCTACTGGTCCTTGAACTTGCTCTTCCTTCATTCTCTCCTTTCCAAATTCTGAAGGATATATCTAAACACAAAAAATTAAGATCAATACAATTTATTCTTTACCTTTCTTACAATATCCAGAACACCAAGAGTTACAACTGAACTCAATGAAAACAGCAAGGATGACTCACTTCCAACCCTACTATGGGAAGCTAAAACATCCTGGAATCTCCTTAAAAATAGCCGTTTTGGAATGAAACAGATGTGGAACTTGAGAACAAAAATAGAGTATTTCCCGCATACATCAATTGGGACAAGACGGTTCTGGGATCCAAGGGAAAAATTAAGAAAAGCAAACAAGAGTCTAGGCACTCAAGGAACTCAATGTAAACACACACATGAAAAATGAATGTTGATGCAAAATACACAAAAATTATTACTGAAGTACATAACACATAATAAACAAAAAATAATTTTTAATACTCAATTTATCTCTTATGTCATACCATTTATTCAGTATCTGTTATCCAATGCTTTCTTTTAAGAAATTCTTTAAACAGAGGGGCACCTGGGCGGCTCAGTGTGACTTCGGCTCAGGTCACAATCTCACAGTTCATGAGTCTGGGTTCTATGTGGGGCTCTGTGCTGACAACTCTGGGAGCCTGGAACCTGTCTCAGAATTCTATGTCTCCCTTGCTCTCTGCCCCTCCCCCACTCACACTCTGTCTCTCTTTCTCTCTCAAAACTAAACTTAAAAAAAGAAATCCTTTAAATAGAACTGAAAATAATTTTACCACATAGTTTAGATACAATGCTGTATAAAAAAAAGAATTCGCCCTCATTGGGATTTGGTTTTTTTTTTTTAAAGTTTATTTATTCATTTTGAGAGGAGAGGGAGCGTGCATGAGCACAAATAGGGGAGAGGCAAAGAGAGAGAGGGTGAGAGAGAGAAAGAGAGAATCCCAAGCAGGCTCCATTTTGTCACGGCAGAGCCCAATGTAGGGCTCAGACTCAAGAACTGTGAGATCATGACCTGAGCAGAACCAAGACCTGGACACTTAACCCACTGAACCACCTAGGTGACCTGGGATTTGGTATTTTTGCATGTTGGCTACTTTTGAGAGTCAAGAAATATAACTGTATTAATTTGTATATTTGTATTGTTTTGATACTACTGGGCTTAAGATACCTGTTAACTAAAACATATTTATTTATTTTTTTAGTTCTGTACAATATACCATTTACCAAATAGGGGATTCAAGTTTTTCCTACTAGTGAGTGGCAATAATAGGTTTCCACATAAGAGTTTTAAATATATGTGTAGTCACATCTGTTGATTCCTTTTCTATTTTCTAAGTCTAGAAATCCCTACTACACATTTCCTGAAACACAGACTTAATAAAACCACAATGCTATTTTATTGTTTCTGTGGCTTGATTTTTATTTTTTCCCCATACTTTATCTAGGGTTTATTTTGGGCTATTATGAAGTGAAGATCTGATCTAAGCTCTTCATACAAAAACTTGTCCATTTGTCCCAATATCAGGTATTCAAACATATTTTGGTCTAAATTATAATATAAATTATTCTATTTATCTATTCCATTCCATCTATTTGTCCCTCTATTTTTACCCAAACTTGTTAACTCACTTAGCAATATAAAAGATTTAGATGTTGTACCTGACAGGGTAAATCCTTTTATACTGGTACATTTTCCCAAAAATGCATTAGTCATGCTCACTTGTTTATTCTTTCAGATGATTACTGGTATCCTTTTTCTTTACTTTGATTTGAACTGAAATTATGGCTGAACTACACTAAATTTATAGAAGTGACATCTTTAAATCTTTAAACAGAATTATCATTTAGAGCTGTTTCAGGCACTACACTAAATACTGTATGTGAGTTTCTTTTCATTTCATCCTTACAATTACCCTAGGAAATGCTATTGTTGTATCCACTTGTCAGATAGAACACATTTGAGAGATTAATAAAATGCCCAAGATCACATTGCATATATCAGAATTAAGATCCGTATTTTTTTAAAATGTTTATTTATTTTGAAAGAGAGATCAAGCACGAGCAGGGGAGGGGCAGAAAGAGAATCCCAAGCAGGTTCAAGCTTGATGCAGGGCTGAATGCCACAAACTGTGAGATTATAACCTGAGCTGAAATCAGGAGTCGGATGCTTAACTGACTGAGCCACTCAGGTGCCCCCAGAATTGAAATGTGCATGCAGTCTGTCATACTGCAAAGCCTAGATTCTTAACCATTATACTTGCTCTCCAGAAATATGGTATCTCAAAATTTAAGTTTTTCAAATCTATCCAGTGATACCATTTACTTCACATATGTCATGTGTGTTTAGGGGAATTCCTAAGGACTTTTTTTCTTAATTAGTTACGATTTGAAGAATGCAATTAAAAAATTTTTATTTCACTCTGTCCCTTTATTAAGCTTTATATTGTAATAGCTTTTCAATTGATCTCTTTGGGTTTTTAAATTATGTACAATCACCTAACCCATCAATTGCAATAATTTTACTCCTTCCTTTCTTTTATATTTGTTATTCCAGTTTCATGCCTATCATGGACAATTGCCAGATTACTTTCTTTAAAAGGAAAAGTAGAACGTAAAAAAAAAAGAAAAATTAGATTTAAAATATTTAGAAGAATTTACTTCAAAATGAAATCAATTCTCACCTTTACAGAAAATATAACACCTTCTTTAGGTTTAAATGAATTAAACAAAGCCAGCAGATCTTTTGCTTTTAATCTGTCCCAGTCCATGTTGCAAACAGCTAATCGACGTGTAATCTTAAGAAATGAGAAAAATTAAATATTACATTATCTGCATCATTCCCCACACTTACAAAATATATAAAAAATGTAATACCTTCTTTCCCTCCAAATTCTGAAATCAATATAGTATTTATCTAAATAGTTTCAATATGTAGAAAACTTTGGTTCAGTCACACGTGGTAAAACTGTCAACAGATAAACACTTTCTCTTATATTGTTCTTAGTTCTTGGATCAGAACATGATAATCAGCTGACTTTTTAACAACCAAGTTTGTTAAGCTATTTTGCTTCCCATGCACGACCATGGAGGTTAAGTAGATCACAGTATAGCATTTCTAACAGGTGCTGTAGGAACTGAAATAAAAACTACCAGCTAAAACAATCAATTCCATTATCAAGAAGTTTTAATGAGAATCATTTCCAAAAAAGCTCTTCCCACCCAATTTAATGACATCAATTCTACCATCCATAAAAGCTACTTTTACTCTCACAAATAATCTTATTTATTCAAAAGTTCACCTCATCAGCCCGAGGAGCATCTTTATCTAATTCTCTCCACGCATGCTCAAAACCAGAGTCCTCTGGCAGTAAATCTGCCATATCTTCTTCATCTTCAGAACTAGTTTCTATATTTCCTTTACCCCTTGCAAGATCAGGGCCACTGTCACTTTCATCATCATTCTCACTAGTCTCATCTTCCTCTTCCTCATCATCATTTTCATTTCCATCAACATTTTCATCATCATCATCATCAGCTGAACTTCTACCAATGCCTGTAATTCCATCTTCAGATTCTTCATCACCTATTTCACTAGCACTTTCTGAATCTTCCTCCAGAGCATCTTTGTCATACATCTTACCACCTGTCAAGTTTTCATAACCATCACTGTCTCTTGCCATGAGCGGAACCACTGCAAAAAATATTAAAGGAGGGAGAAATTAAGAAAATGTAAACACAATTAAACTGAAACCATATTACTTTGACCTCAAATCCAATGAAAGTAATTTCTATGAAAAAGACTAAAAAAAACCCTAAATAGAGCAAAAGTTCATGCCTAAATTACTTAATAGAAATTTTGATATGTACCCATATGATACAAGTAGATTCACATATTCATGAATATGCGTGCTAGGTGTTCAATGTAAAATCATTGGCAACAGAAGTTATTAGTCAAGAGAACAAACTTAATAGTCACGTGACTAGATGAAAAGATATGGATCAAATAAAAACAATCACATCAATACACATAAAGAGCTACAGTAGGAGTCTCTAAATAAGTATAACTGAGGAGCGCATGGGTGGCTCAGTCAGTTAGGAGTCCATCTTCAGCTCAGGTAATGATCTCACGGTTCATGGGTTAGAGCCTCATGTCGGGCTCTGTGCGGACAGCTAGCTCAGAGCCTGAAGCCTGCTTCAGATTCTGTGTCTCCCTCTCTCTGACCCTCCCCTGCTCATGCTGTCTCTATCTCTCTCTCAAAAATAAATAAAACATTAAAAAATTTAAAAAAGTAAGTATAACTGAGTTGCTACTTGAAGAATGAAGGGGAAGTATTCAAGATTAGACTAATGAGGGAAATGTTCCAAGCATGAAGAAAAACAAATGCAAAGATCCACAAATAGGAAAAAGTTGGCAAGAATGTCTGGACTGCAGATAGCCAGGAGTCAAGTAAGAAACTGAAGAGTGAGGTACAGGCCATGCTTTCCAAAAACCATGTAAAGGTTTGTATTTTGTCACAGAGGCAGTGAGAAGCCACTGCTATGCTTTCAGAAAGAAAGACATCATCACATTTGCACTGTGAGATCACCTTGACTACACTGCAGAAACTTTTGACTGGATGGAGTCGAGAGGATGTGATTAGAAAATTAGAAGTGTAGTACAGTACTTCTACCAAGAGATGAAGATGGCACTAAATTGTTAGAAAGAGATACAAAGAGGTTAATGGATTAACCAGAGTTTCAGAGTCAGGAGTTAAAATCAACAGTAATTAAAGGGGTTTTGGTATGAGGCACAGAAGTTTTAGAAGTGTCAAAGATGAATCACAGCTTCTTGGCTTGAGGGCTAGCTGGATGGATGGATGAATTGATAGACAGATAAACATGGAATGTTGGAAAAGAAACAGTTTGCTTGTCTGGTAGAGGTACTGCATGAGTTCAGTTTTCAATCTGTTGAATCTGAAGTGCCTCTAAATCATCTAAGAAGAGATATCAAGAAGGCTGCTGGCTGTACGAGTTTACAGCTCAGAAAAGTTGTGTGCTGGAGATAAAATTTTTCACTTATTCATGTGCAGTGATAACAGAATGTTGAGATAAGGATGAGATCACCTATGCAGAGCAAAATGTAGGTTTTCTGCTAAATCCTGAACTTTGTAACTAACAGTTAACAATATATGAAGAGTGTTTTTAGCTGTTTTTACTTACACTGGATTTTTTTAGCCCTCAAAGCTCTGAGAAAGCTCATTTTCTATTTCTAAAACAACTCATGATTCTTTCTACTGTGGGTATGCATACATTGATAAACAGTATCTCACACATTTTATTCATCTTTAAGTTGGAGCTTATGTTTTCTTCTGCTTACAAGCTCTACTTGGAGAAATAAAGTATTAAAAGCTTAATGCTTGGAATGAAATTCAAACTTAGCTTTTTTTCTTGGTCCTATGATCTTATAATGGACATTCACTGACCTAGAATTTACTACTTTACTATGTAAAAGGTATTGAGCTCATGAAAGGAAAAAGGGAGATGGTTTGTAATACGATACCATGCTCTTGATGGTTCATATACAAAAAGAAATTGTTTACTGAACAATGAAGTTATGTTCTAAGGTAAAACGGAAGAGACACCTAAATTTACCTGCAGAGAGGTGTTTATAACAAGAAAGGCTACACAAAGATGCCATTTAAGACTAAATGAAAAGGAGTTCTGCTAGAGGGAAAAATGGGCTTCTATTTTATACTACAAGAGTGGGGGATTGTAAAAAATAACTAGCCAGTAGATGTGAAAAAGCCAAAAAAAGGCATTATCATAAGCTCTGTATATGGGATCAAATATCATCACCACAATAGTGAAGGAGAGTTACTATGAGGTAAGTATCAGAATTCACTTTTAGGCAACACACTCAGAAATAACACCTCAGAGATCTACCTTTATCTAATACTGCAATATTTGTCAAGCATCAGTCATTATTATTCCATATGCATGATTTCTGCATATCACTGATGTTTTTCTGTAATTTTTTAATTAAAAAAATTAGCTTGTTCTAAGTAGCTCTAAAGTCATAGATATGACGTACTGGTTGCATTTTTTTCCTAAATAACTATTTATTCCTAAATACACATGTATTAACATAAAAAATTGAAGTATCCTGTCACATACACCATGTTTTCACATATGACAATGGTATGTCTATCACACTTTGTGTGTGATTTGGGTTGTATAATAAATAGATACATGGAAGACTTAAAAAAAAGATCTAGTATTTTAATATTTTTGACAGTACAAGTACATTCAGAGTACTGATTTATCCAGTAAATATCTGCTAAGAGCCCACCATGTACAATGCTGGACAATGTAGGATTATCTCTATTCCTGGATGGTACTGCTCTACAGTAACTGTAAACAGTACTTAACTTGCTACTTTAAAAAAATGCTTTATTGCCCCTTCATTATAAAAGTAATGAACACTCATTCCAAGAAAAAAATTAAGAAAATACAGTTTAGGGCACCCTCCTACACTGTTGGTGGGAATGTAAACTGGTACAGCCCCTCTGGAAAACAGTGTGGAGGTTCCTCAGGAAACTAACAATAGAACTCCCCTATGACCCAGCAATAGCACTGCTAGGAATTTACCCAAGGGATACAGAAATGCTGAGGCATAGGAGCACATGGACCCCAATGTTCATAGCAGCACTCTCCACAATAGCTAAAACATGGAAAGAGCCTAAGTGTCCATCAACAGATGAATGGATCAAGAAGATGTGGTTTATCTATACCATGGAATACTACATGGCAATGAGAAACAATGAAATCTGGCCATGTGTAGCAACATGGATGGACCTTGAGGGTGTTATGCTGAGCGAAATAAGTCAGGCAGAGAAGGACAAATATCATATGTTTGCACGTATAGGAGGATTAGGAGGAACTTGACGGAGGAACAAGGGGGAGAAGAAGGGCGGAAATGGTGGGGGAAAAGGAGAGAGGCAAACCATGAGAGACTCTTGAATGCTGACAAAAACTGAGGACTGATGGATGTGGGAGGGAGGGGGGATGGGCATAGAGGAGGGCACTTTGGGGATGAGCACTGAGTGTTATGTGGAAAATAATTTGACAATAAACTATT
This sequence comes from Hyaena hyaena, assembly GCF_003009895.1. Lineage (NCBI taxonomy): Eukaryota > Metazoa > Chordata > Mammalia > Carnivora > Hyaenidae > Hyaena > Hyaena hyaena. Next base: position 670,552 of record NW_024081422.1, on the reverse strand, counting down.
TGTAAAAAAAATAAAAATAAAAATAAAAGGTGGGCTAAAGAAAAAAAAAAAGAACTTACAAGGCAGATAATAAATTTTAACAGTAGGAGAAGCGAGGGAGAATTTCCTCAAGAACATATCTGAAATAAAGTTGTTTTCATCTGACAATTAAAAAAAAAAAAAAGAAAATACAGTTTAATAAAGAAAATAAAAATGACTAGTAATTTTTCATGCAGAGATAGCTAGATGGCCATTTTGATATATAATTCCCTAAATTTGTTTTCTATGATAATCCCATTAATTTTTTAATTAGCTTGTCATATCATTTTTACTATTTTATAACTTATTTTCAAAACTTCATGTATCATAAATGTTTGGATATATCACAATTTATTTAATCAATCCTCTAATGGTTTATACCAATTTTACATTTCAAGAACAATGCTATGATGCATATTCTTTGCACATATGTCCAATAAAATAAGTTATCAGTACAAGTGCTGAGCATCAACATATCATAATGACACATAATACCAAACCATACCTCCTCACATCACCTTTACCTTGAACAAATCTTGCTGCTGTTCCTATTCTGATCTATTCTGCAATTTCAGTAACCAAACTCCTATCCCCTCTCCTTCCTCACATCACCTTCACCTTGTAGCACTTAAAAAGACCCCTGCACACAGAAGTTGGTGAAATGATAACTGACAAATGAATAATGAACAAAAGATGGTTATATACAAAGTCACTATTCCTTATTTACACCTAATGCCTTTCCAGACTATGGAAGTGATGTAAATTACTGGAAGCAACATAATGGGGTAGAAAGATTCAAAGACTTGAGTTGCAGGCCCAGCTCTGTGTATCCTAACATAAATCGCTTTAGCCTAGTTTCCTGATAAATCTATCCTAATTTCTCAAGCTCATTGAGAAAATTTGATGGAAAAAAGATATATAAAAAGATTTTATAAAATCAATCCAAAGGATTATATGAGTATGTTTTATTAATCCAATGCCCCACATCAAATGAAATTTAAAAGAGGCTAGACTAACTTACCTCACAAACTCAGCATCAAACAAATCTTGCTGCTGTTCCTATTCTGATCTATTCTCCAATTTCAGTAACCAAACACCTCAGTTCGCTGCCTGGTTCTACTGCAAATGGAATGAGACCCCACTCTGACCTCACAGTCCCTGCTATCTTGAATTCTATCCACTGCCTGATACCTCCTACCTTTCCAATGTAATCTCAGCCTGTCAAGACCTCTTGGACCCTTCCCGATGCCTATCCTCTTTGGATTTTATAGTCATGGCTAGCTTTTGGCTCACCTGAATACCAATTTTCAATTAATATCAACAACTGGCAACACCAACACTCAAAATTCCTTGCTGCTGGAGGTGACACAAAATTTTAATAAGCTAAGTAAACAAGTAAGCATGAACTAGAATCAGACATTTCTTAGTTCCAAACAACCACTTTTAGCTATTATCCACTCACCCCTTTAGACACCTTATTATCTAATCAAATGGGAATACTGATCTCTTCTGAATGTACCGAACCATATCTTTGCTCAAAAATTCCTTTCTATATGAAAGCTCTGGTCCCTCAATTTACTTTTTCCAAACACTATAGTACTTCCTCTCTCAATTTTTCTGATTGCCATATCTTGAGTGATCTCTTTCTCTGAATTCTCATAGCCCTCTGCTAAACATCTTTCATATACCACTTACCATTATTCTATCATATATTGTGGACCTAATTTCTTCTACTTTAGATCTGTGGTGTCCAGTATGTACCAGCAACCACTTATAGCATGTAAGCACTTGTAAATGCAGCTCATTCAAATTTTATACTAGAGACTAGTATGAAAATAGAATCTAAACTATACTATTAAAATTTAAGTTGATTACATATTGAATGAACTTTTTGATGTGTTAGGTTAAATATTATATGTTAATAAAATTAACTTCATCCTGGGGCACCGGGGTGGCTGTCAGTTAAGCATCGACTATGGCTCAGGTCATGATCTCACAGTTCGTGGGTTGGAGCCCCGTGTCGGGCTCTGTGCTGACAGGCAGCTCAGAGCCTGGAGCCTATTTCAGATTCTGTGTCTCCCTCTCTCTCTGGCCCTCCCCTGCTCACGCTGTCTCTCTCTTTCAGAAATAAGTAAAACATTAAAAAAATAATAAAGTAAAAAAATTAACTTCATCTGTTTTTTACTTCTTAATGTGTCAACTAGAAAATTCAAAATTATGCATTTTTCATATGCAGAGTTTATCAGGCTGTTATTTGCAAAAGAGGATCTGCAAAGGGCCAAGAAGGGCTGAAATCAAGGCCAAACTCCACTTAACAAGCTCTACACCCTGCAGGCATGTTATGTCTGCTCAGGGTAAATAAACCTAACTGCTTCACTCAATGATGCTGGCCCTTAAACTGTGAGCTTTGGGAGCTCTGCATGTCCAAAAGGGCATAACTTTTTCTAACTTGTAAATATCATAAAAGTAGTAGTAGGCCTAAGATGGGGGCCCATGTCTTACTCATGTTTATCTGACACATTACAAGTTACTTACAAGTAGCTGAATGAAGCATGAACTTTACTAACCCTTTTCAGACACACCTCTTCTTAGTATGTGATGACAACATATAAGGCTTTATCTGGTTAGAGAATATGGTTCTCACTAGGCCCTACCACAAATCAAAATCATTGTGTGGCCTCAAGTTTTTCTCTCCTAGCAAATAATAGCACCAAATAAAAAATTAATAATCACTATCCGGTATTTTTCTTTCAGAGCTTTATACTCCCAAATAAGCATTTGATCATTCCCATTATACTATAAAAATACATATTACATGTCTCCTTAAAAAAAAAATCAGTATAAAAATAATTTAATATCAAAGAATCTGCAATTCTTCCCAACAAACCTGATAGCATTTCTCTTCTTGTCTTAGAGTACTTGACCTTTGGAGATTTCGTAATTTGAGAGATGCCCAAGTCTACTGTGTTTACTTTTCCTTTGGGACATGAATCTGTACTACGTTGAATGTTTTTTTCCCCTTTTGTGCTTTTTTGTGTAAAGTCTTCTCTGTCTTTCTTAGGACTTACTTTTGAATCTACCTTCTTAGATTTGCAAAACTTTTCCATTTTCTGAACCCTGTCAGAGTTATCCAAATCATCTTTATCTCCAGAATCCTTTTCATTTTTTTTCTTGCCTTTTTTCTTTTTCTCAACTAGATTTTTTGATTCTATTTTGTTAGTCCTGGTTTTTTTCTTCTTCATTTTCTTTTGGTTCAATGCTTCATCATCTTCATCAGACAGATCTGAATCAGAATCCGAAAGGTCATAAAAACGTTTCAAGTCCTCTGTAGTGCTGTGGTTGATGGGGCGTCCTCTTTTATCCACAGCATAATTCAACTTGAACTTTTTGTCATGAAACATTGCTCGAAATCTCTTGTCAATTTTGACTTTCCGATCCTTTTCTGGCATTTCCCAAAATCTTGGGTCCTTTGTAACCCTCCTAAACCGCTGGTCACTCATTATTTCTTGTTTGGATGCCATTTTTAAATGCTGGACTGAACAAATGCTTGAAGAACTCAAATACTAAAAAGCAAGATAAATGTTACAATAGTGAAGTTAGTAATATAAGATGCTTTGGGAAAAAAATATTAATTAACATCTTCTTAGTTAAATGTAAATAAAGTTAACACATCCAATTTCATTTCCCAAACTTATTCGTAGTCACATGCAGAAGAGCAAAAACAATCAGAATATCCTCTTTTGATTACAGAGCATTTGGAGAAACAAATTTAAGGAAAAAACAAACAGAATTCCAGGGCTTTACTAAGGGAGGCAAATGCTTACTAACCAATCGCACTCACTTAAAATTTCTACATTTCTTTTTATACACCTTTACCTGTTACAAGTTAAACGCTAATGTAATCAAAAGTTTCCCAAGCCTCAGTTGGTCTCATTTGTTTTTTTCACATTCTGGTTCCATTCTCTCTGTTAGTCTTTACCTTATGCTATTCTGGACAGCCCTAAGTTCTACAGGGCTAGGGTCCTAACAAAACAAACCCAAATCAATTAGGTTTAGCTCACAAAGTTCCTTCTTTAAATTTGACCATTCTTCAAAAATCAGGTAAAATGTCGTCCAAGTTACCACTTCTATTTTTTCTTCTCATTCTATAAGTGACTAAGGCCCAAATAAGTTGAGACATATTAGACGCTGTGGGTGGGTGAGAGATCAGTATTGTTCCCTTCAAAAAACTCACTAATGGTTTGGCATCTCAATTTGATTTCTGTAGAGCTAATCATACAGGGTAGTAGTGCTTTGTTTTGAAAGTAAGGCTTATATCTTTTCCCTTAAATTTGAAAACAATTTTTATATACCAAGAAAATCAAATGATTCAATGATACATTTACACACTTAATCATTTAATCCTCTGTACAGATGAGTACGGAATAGATGTCTCATCCAGTTATTAAGTGTAAATACTAATGCTTACATTGAAAGCATTCGATAAACGGCAGATACTCAGAGAAGGGCGACCTGACCTCACCTTCTTTCCCGTAGACCACTCTTCCCTCTACGCACCCTCTAACGCGGAGAACACCAGGTCCCAGAACGACGATCTTCTACCCAACCCCAAACCTCAGGGCGCAGCTACTGGGCTGCGGTCCTTCAAAAGGACCCTCCTGGGGAAGACCAAGGAAGTCTGAAAAACGAGACCGGAATGGCAAGGGAAAAGGGCATAATCCCTCATGAATCGGAAGGAGACCCTGTCAGAGTTTCGTTCGGGGTCCCCTGCAGCCCGTTTTGAAATCAAACTCACCTCCTCGGAGCACTCGCCGCGTCTCACTCACATGCCACACAGTCCCACAATCCTCCGCGGGACGCTCCGCAGGGACGGCGAGAGAACTGGTCCAAACTACTTCCCCTTGCCCTCTACGGCGACCCGTAGCATAGGCGCCGGAGTGGCTGTGGCGCAGGCGCAACATAAAGGCGCCTGGAAGTGGCCCTACCGTTGGAGATGTTGCGGCTCTGGGGGCTCAGGCTACGGTGGCAGAGACCTCCGGCGCTTGGGATCCCAGCAAAGAACCTCGGCCTTAGAAAGGTCGCTTCCTGCATCTCTCCACCGGGCAACACCTCGCCCAGAGCTCTAAATATCTTCGACCGGGATTTGAAGAGAAAACAGAAGAACTGGGCGGCCCGGCAGCCCGAGCCGATGAAGTTTGACTACCTGAAGGAGGAGGTGAGTCCGCACGGCAACATGGGAAGGGCGGCGCCAAGCGCTGGCTCAGAGTCTGGGGGCTCCGGCCTGGCCCCAACCGACCCACCTCGCCGTGTGACCTTGAGCAGCCGCCTTGCCTGAGCCTCTACTGTAATCACTGAAGGAGTGCACCTGGATATTTGTAAGCTGTTAATTCATCTATTCATTCATCGGACCCGGATATTTGTAAACTATTCATTCATTCACTCACTCACTCACTCACTCATTCACTCAGCAAATACCGCTTGAATTGTATACATCTATGCCCTGGGCAGAGTAAGACCGCTACACTCAGGAGGTTTCATTCTTGTGGGAGTAGGTGGACAATAAATATAATTTCAGCCAAAGTAAGGTGAGGTACTGAAGTCAAGTATTAACGACCGCGGTGGTCAGAGAAGGCCTCTCAGACAGATGACGCGATGAGGCAAGCTGAGATCTGGAGGGAATAGCCTTCTCGTCAGAGAGAAGGACCAGTGTCCCTGAGGCGGAAAGGACCTTGTTGAGGCCTCCCGTGAAATTTCTGTGAAGGAGAGAGCGGGGGAGGAGGTCAGGCCGAGAGGACTGGGATTATTAGGGCGGTAAGAGATGAGGACTTTGGATTTTCTTGTCTAACCGAGCTTCCCCATTCAGTATGGTAATCTCTGGCCACATGCGGCTATTGAGCACTTGCAATGTGGCTAGTCCAGTTGAGATGTGCTGTAAGAGTAAAATACACTGGATTTCAGTGACTGAAGAAAGGATGCAAAATATTTCATTAATTTTTTTTTATCTTTACCTGTTAAAATTATAGTTTTGATATAGGGTTAAGTAGAATATGTTAAAAATAATTTCTGTTTCCTTTTTCTATTTAAAAGTGGCTATTAGAATATTTAAAATTACATCTATGACTTTCATGTTTTTCTGTTGGTCAACTGCTCTAGAGGAGTGTGAAAGCCTGTTGAATGGTTTTAAGCAGTGAAGCGATAGAATCTGGTTTATGTTTTAGGAACGTTAATTAAGATAAATTAAGGTCTCTGATTTGTGCTGGTTTGAAAGACCTCTTCCTATGTCCTGGGGGACTGGAGGCTAAGGGTTTCTGTTCTCTGGATATGCAGCACCAAGTTCAGGCCTAAGTAAGTGTTTCTTTGGGGAAGACACAAAACTGAAGTTAAGTATAATGAACTCTTTCAAGGAAAAGCAGAGAACAGTTTTTGAGTTCCTTTGGACAGAACTCTGTGCAAGCCTGGCCTGACCAGATGATTGTGTTTCTTTGTAGGGTTCATAAAGATATGTACTTAGATGTGTATTTCTAACCACTCTTCTCCAAGCAAAGCATGTAGATTACAACTTGACCGATGCCTTGTCAATATGTAGAACTAGAATAAATGAGTTAAAGTGTACGACAGTTCTTTTTAATATAAACAAAGAATATTCATAGTGGGAATGATATACCTCTAGGAGAAGACTTCTGCTGTACCTCTTTCCTTTCACTTTCTACCCCCAAAAGCAAATACACATATGTTCTGAACTTCTAAGTCCTAATAAAAACTCTGGGGTGTTTATGAAGGAGTAGTGAAATGTGAGGAATATTAGGCCCCCACATCTTATTCCTGTCAGATGAAGATAGCCTAGCAAAGGAGGCACCTCCCTTCTTACCTCTTTTAGATTGGGATGGGACTGGGGAGAATAGCAGGAAGTGCAGTCTCTTCAGGTTTGGCTGACTTTCTGATTTGCACATGTTGCTTAGAAAAGTTACCTGTTTAGTAGTTCCACAGACTTTCTTAGTACTTTTCAAGTAATAAAGTTTTTAAGTGATCGTTTATACATCGATCTGTAATAAACGCCAGCTAACAATATTTTTTCACTTTCATATACCTCATGCTACTATCTGTCAACAATAATGTACCTGTTATGTTTCTGTTACTTTCTCATCCTTGTGATCTTATATAGGACATGGAATGTAAAGGTCAAATATACATATCCATATCCATGAATAGTTAGTCTTGAATTCATTAAGTTGACTTCTGAAGAAATTTGTCTCAATCTGTTTCCTGGGATAATTTAATATATTATGTTCCTATTTATAATTTGTGGTCAAATTGAAAATGAGATAGAAGCACTTACCAACATATTGAAACATAAGTAATCTATGGATTGTTGAATGCTGGAGAAACAGTGCTGCTTCTCTGTTATGCCTACTTGATTTATATATATATATATCATTGCTGCTTGTAATCCTTCAGGTTGGAAGTCGGATTGCAGACCGCGTATATGACATAGCTAGGTAAGTGATGATTATCATAATAAAATGCAGTTTTTTGACTGGAGATTCAAGAGATTGGATGTTGAGAGCTTAATGTCTGGAATGGCAGAATCTAAAGAAATTTATTACCAGGATTAGTGATGTTAATCACACTCTAAGTCTCTCCTTTTTTTATATATGGGACAGCAAGTGTTCTTTTTTTTTCATTCTTGCCAAGAAAAAAAAAAAGAAAAAGAAACACAACTCCTAGCTTCTCTTTGAGCCTGAATGATTTTTTTTTTTGAATTGGTAAAGATGTCTTTTTTTTTTTAATTTTTTTTTTTTTACAAATAGTTTATTGTCAAATTAGTTTCGACATAACACTCAGTGCTCATCCCCACAAGTGCCCTCCATGCCCATCCCTCCTACCCCCCCCATCTATCAGTCCTCAATTTTTTTTCAGCATTCAAGAGTCTCTCATGGTTTGTCTCTCTCCCTTTCCCCCACCATTTCCCCCCTTCTTCTCCCCCTTGTTCCTCCGTCAAGTTCCTCCTAATCCTCCTATACGTGCAAACATATGGTATTTGTCCTTCTCTGCCTGACTTATTTCGCTCAGCATAACACCCTCAAGGTCCATCCATGTTGCTACACATGGCCAGATTTCATTGTTTCTCATTGCCATGTAGTATTCCATGGTATAGATAAACCACATCTTCTTGATCCATTCATCTGTTGATGGACACTTAGGCTCTTTCCATGTTTTAGCTATTGTGGAGAGTGCTGCTATGAACATTGGGGTACATGTTGAGCCTGAATGATTGATCCAGTTTCATCTGGCCAAGAGCCACTAATGGAAACATTGGTCCAAAAATGGAGATAAAGAATTGATCACATGTGAATTTTTAAGATTTAGTAAATCTAGCTTTAAATGTTTAACTAAAATTAACAACAGAACCCTTTACTATCTAAGTGAAGGAGAGAGTCTGCCTAGATTTGTTCCCCAATCAGGTTATATGAGACTTTGACTATTTTAACTATTCTTAACGGCAGTAAGGGTTCTATGACAATTATACAGACGCAGATTTGAGAAGAGAACACGTTCATGAAGTAGTGTTAAAACCTTGATGAATTCGTTGCTGCATATTATGCATAACAAAAATTTTACAGATTCAAGTTTACAGCTGTATGGCAGGAACCATATAAATGATGGTTAAATAATGGCTTTACTATAGAATTGCTCTGAGATGTTAGGAAATCATTTTTTTTGCTCTTTTTAAAAGACATTGTTAAATTACACCAACATGGGATGAATTTATTATATTTGCCTATAAAAGAAATTTTATAAACATGAAAGAAATTTTCAAAAACATAGTCATTTTTTAGAGATATTCTTGCTACTTAGCGACTTGGGATGAATTAATTTTGTAAGGTAAAAAAATGCTTCATTGTTATAAATAATTACCCCCATTCATCTGTTTTTTTAGGACCCATTTTTTAAGGGTCTGAAACAAATAGCTAGTTCTCTACACTTGCTTGGATTTTAGGCCATTTATTAAAAATTAAACGTTGAATTTTCTAAATCAGTATGGATTTTACAGTCTTTTTGTGTCTTCGTACTGAGCAAAACAGTTTACAGAGAGACCTGTGATTATGACTAAAAGCATGTCTTAAACTAACATTAACTCTTTAGAATTAAATTATTAAAAATACCAGTGTGTGGGGCCCCTGGGTGGCTTAGTCGGTTAAGCGTCCGACTTTCGCTTAGGTCATGATCTCGCAGTTCGTGGGTTTGAGCCCCGCGTCGGGCTCTGTGCTGACTGCCAGCTCAGAGCCTGGAGTCTATTTCGGAGTCTGTGTCTCCCTCTCTCTCTGACCCTCCCCTGCTCACGCTGTCTCTCTCCTAGAAATAAATAAAAAAATATTAAAAAAACAAAAAATACCAGTGTAAATACCAGTTCTTGCACTGTTGTTCTGTTTTTATGAAGTGTAATTTATATTATTCACAGCGATCTTTTTTTGATTTTTAAAAACTAGCCCCACAGATTATTAAATGTCTTATTTGTAGTATCTGAGGTCCACTCAATACGTTTACAATTTGTGACAGTAATAGCAACTCGTAACCAATGTTTGTTGAGCACTCGTACTGTGCTAGATACTTTCCATGCACCATTTCATAAAATTATCTTGAGGGAGGTAGTAACTTCCATTTTATAGATGGGGAAACAGATTCAGTAAGATTAAATCACTTGTCTTATGGTCACAGAACCAGTAAATTGCTGGCCCAGAATTCTAAATCACATCTTTCTGATCCTGAAGCTGTGTACTTCACCGTGTCACACTTCCTGTATTGACAGTCAAGATAGCTTGCATTAGGTAAATAAATAGTTCTTTCTCACACCAGTTCTCCAATTGTGTACTGGTGTTCTTTATTTTTGACATAGGTGTTTAACAGAAATTGAAAAAGGAGTTTTTTGGGTCCAATAAAAAATATGTTATTAATGGAAAAAATTTTAAGTTTTCTTGTCACAGATTTTTCTTAAACCTGTGGATGGCCTACATTTAGATGTGTTAACTGGTTTGGTTTAAAATGACATATATTTAGAGAAGACAACATAGCATAGGGGATAGTAGTTCTAGTTCAGGATTCAGACTAACTGAATTCAAGTTCTGACTCCTTCTTATTAGTTGAGTGACCTCGGGTTGAGTTACTTTGAGCACTCAGCACATTGCTTTGAACCTGGTAAGATTTTAGTTAATGTTAGCTACTATTTAGTTGGTGTTTTGTTTTGTTTTGTTTTGAGCTTAACATTAATAGTTTGGTATTTTACGTGATGATTTAGGTCACTTGTTGCCTCAACAAATTTGAGAAAAAAGATAATTAGTAAGTTCCAGATACATATGCAGATATTTTCATGTTAATGTACATTAGCTTCTTTTCCTTCTTTATTTGGATATATTATCAAATTAAAATACCCCTACTGAATTTGTTCTTTGAATCCACGTCATGGAGCAACTTCATGGAAATTGAAGTTCTATGGGGTCCTATGAATATCTGTACCAGACAGACTTGCTATTTCAATATGATTTCTAGTAGAAATAGCTTGTGAGGTGAGGCAGAAAAGGTAGATAATGTAACTTTTTGAAAGTTGGGTTCATTAATAGGTCTTTAAGAAAAATTGCTTCTTAATAATTGTTTTATGGACTGTTTTATTACAGACAAATCATAACTTCTGTGTCTGCTTTTTAGAAATTTTTCCCTTGCTTTGGATGTTGGTTGTGGAAGAGGTTACATAGCACAGCATTTGAATAAGGTATGTCTATTCAATGACTTAATTTACTTTCAGAAATATAATTGGCTAATTTTAAAGATAGAACATCTTCCTTAATTCAGCTTGTATCATATTTAGATTTTGATCATATCAAGATTGCTAAGTTTTTTTTTTTTTAATGGCAAACCAATGGTTATTTTATGTCACCTCTTAAGTATTTTTTCCTTTAAGTGTTTTTTCTTTTTTTTAGTACATTTTATACATTAATTCCTACTAGGAGCTTCTTTAAGTCTATGTAAGATACGTTGCTCTTCATTCCCATTCTGCGCAAATGTTTTTGATACTTCACAATAAAATCAGATCGACGTTCATTTGGAAAATGTGATTAAACTAACTTTTTAGCTGAGAAAAATATTTTATCATTTGATTAGAAATCTTTCTGTGTGTTTATATATAGGTAGCCTTTATTAAGGCTTATACCATTTTATTTTGCATTTTATAATTCAGACCATGAAGACATTCATTTATTGTTTTAACCCCTGTATATATGATACTGTGTTGGACACCTATTAAAGTGGGCTTTCTGTGTAAAATCTACTTCAAAAAAACATACACTTGGGCCAGGGTGGCAGGAGGGGGATGTGAGAGGCTCCCCAAACATTGTTGTGGTTGGCAGGGCAAATCTGTTCTTCTAGTTGCTCAGGCCAGAAAACTTATTCATTGATCCCTCTTGTGTCCTTCCCTCCCGCATTGAATCCATCAGCAAACTTTATTTGGATTTCAAAATATATCCATAACTCTACTACCTCTTACCACTTTCATTGTTATCATGTTGGTCTTCACTGCAATAGCCCCCTTATTGGCCTCTTTGCTTCTACCTTTGCCCTCAATAGTCCATTCTCACAATGAAGTAATCCTTTTAAAGCATGGGTCAGTTCATTGCCAGTGGTCTGTTGAGAACTTTTGCCTTCTTATCTAACTCAGTAATAAGCCAGTTTTAATCCATAAGGCCCTCAGTGATCTGGCTCCCTAACATGTTTCTGACTTCATTTCCTTCCCCTCATTCCTTACTTTTCAGCAACCCTAACCTTCTCACTGTCTCTCAAACTGGCCAGCACTTTGCATTATACTTGTTATTCTCGTGTTCTTTCCCAAGGTATCTGTTTGGCTTACTTCCTCACCTCTTTCAGGTCTTTGCTCAAATTATCCCTCATCAAAACTTTCCTGATTATTCTATAAAATAAGATCCCATTCTCCACTAGGCATTTGCCTTATTTGTTTCCACAGCACTTATTAGCACCTGATGTACATTTGTTTATTTGGTGTCTGTCTTCTCTTATGGAATGTAAACTCCATAGACTTGCTCACTTTTGGTCACTGCTAAATTCCCAGTACCTACAATACACAACGAATTAAGTGAATATTTAACTAATATTCATTTAATTATTTGATTCATTTAATTCATTTAATTAAATGAATATTATATTTATATTTAAATATAATATTAATATTAACAAATTAATATAAATTAAATTAATAATTATAATTAAATATTATATTTAATTAAATGAATATTAATTTGAAGTTATCCCTTCAGTGACTAGAAAAATCAGAGGAAGTGGTAGGGCAAAGAGCACAGGGTATTCCTGTTTTAGATTTGCTGAGTTTGAGTTAACAGTGGACTGTATTAGTGTTAATGTCTGACAGGTAGTTGGAAATGTGGAACTGGAATTGGGGTGTTGAGGTTAAGAGCATTGCCTTGAACTTGGACAGATAGTGATTTCAAATTCAGCTGTGCCACTTGCTGACTATATATCTTGGGCCAGTTACTCAGTCTCCTCGCACCTGAGTTTCTATAAAGTGTGAGCAATAATACCTATCTCCAAAGGGACAGCAAGAGTATAAAGTGAGACAAGGTAAGTCTGACAAAGTGGAGGCTATTGTTCTTACTTGGAAGTTGTTGGAACTTTGGAACTTATTGTTCTTATTTGGAAGTCTGTCAGAGGTGACAACTGAAGCCATAGGAACATAAACTCACTGGGGCAATAATATAGAAAAGAACCTTCCACAACTGTATTTAGGGATGGGAGAATGAAGAGTAGTTACACCACAGAAATTGGCAAACACTACAAGTACTCAGGGCACTTTTTTTTTTCTTGAGAGCCAGTTGCACTTGGGTAGTCAGCAGTGGCCAGGTTATGATAGGGTCCCCTTTCCAAGTTGTGGGCAGGAAGTTCTTTAAGAAGTGGGTGTGCATGAAGTGAAAAGGACTGGCTTCTTTAACAGAGGAGGGGAGGACTACAACAAAGCTGGACTTCACACAGGTCAAGTGAAATAGGACTGAGAGCAGACACACTGTTGTAGTTGATTAGATTGTTAGTAATATTTATAAATGGCATGAGCAGTGAGAGTGGGAATAGGTTATCAAGAATCAAGGAGAAAGAGGCGCGCCCGGGTGGCTTAGTCAGTTAAGCGTCCGACTTTCGCTCAGGTCATGATCTCGCGGTTCATGGGTTCGAGCCCCGCGTCGGGCTCTGTGCTGACTGCCAGCTCAGAGCCTGGAGCCTGTTTCAGTCTGTGACTCCCTCTCTCTCTGACCCTCCCCTGCTCACGCTGTCTCTCTCTCTCTCTCTCCTAGAAATAAATTAAAAAAAAAACATTAAAACAATTTTTTTAAAGAATTAAGGAGAAAGACATTGGTGAGAATTAGAGTTGTTGATTACATACAGAACAGCCAGATGGTAGTTAGAGGTGAGGAGATCTCTCCAGATTGGGAAGCTCATGACTTTTTCAAGATAAGGGAAGGAGATACAGAAGACAGAGATGGAAGATTTGATAGAGATGGTGATGGAAGCAGTAGGATCCTGTAGAAAAGGTCATAGTGGAAAGTGTTAATCTAGGAAAGAAGTGATGCAGTGCTCTTTCCTCTTGGAATGGAGAGAGGAGAGATGAAACAGGGGAAATGAAACCAGTGAGCCCTCTATCCCCCCAAGTATCTGTGTTTATTATGTCGTCTTTACTCTGTGTGAACTATATGAATGAAAAACTAAAAGAGGAAAACTATCCGGGACTTCTGTGGCCCAGGAGTGGGGAGGACCAGTTCTCAGCACACATAAGCCTTAATCCCTGGAGTAAACTCAGGATGTTGATTACTAAATCTGGATTGTATATTTTATTAAATCTAGTTAAATACGTTAAATATAGGCATGGTTCTTTAAATTTCAAAGTGTGTAACTTACTATGTGTTATTAATGCTAGTTGTGTACTATACTGGTTTTACTTCAGAAAAATACCCTTACAAAGCTGAAAATTAACCTATGAATTATCACTTTCTCCTTGAGCAATTTCAGCAGTTATTTGTTTTGTTAGTGGGCTTTTGTTAGTTTTTGTATTTTCTAATTAACTTTATTCCATTGCAGGAAAGTGTTGGAAAGTTCTTCCAAGTAGACATTGCAGAAAATGCTTTGGTAGGTAGTTTCTTAACACTATTGATTTCTGATCTCTTGGTTTTATTTTTAGTTCTTTATTTTTATTTCCTTCAAAATGAAAATAGCTTTATTTTTTTTCTGATTATAAATATAACACATAGAAAGAATTAAATAATACAGGAAATGTAAAGGGGAAGAAAATATCACCCCTGGTCCTCACCATTCAGGGACAACCACTAGTGACATTTTGGTCTCCGCCTTTGCAGATGTATAGCTATCTCTGTAATTTTATACAAATGATATAATGATAACATGCTATGTTTTTCACAGGATATCATTCTTTTATATCAACAAATGATATATGTACACAGAAATTCCATCTTTTAAAATGACTATATACTAATATAAGAATATTCCATGATTTATTTGGCTAAATTTCTGTTGATTTTTAGTTTCTTAATAACTAACACTGGGAAGAACAGCTTTATACAAAGCAACTTTGTACTTTTGATTTATTTTTCTCCCTGGGAATAAATTCCTAGTAGTGGAATTTATGAATGCATTGATGTTCATCTTTAAATTTTTGATATATGTCTCCATACTTCCATTAGAAAGATAGAATAATATTATACGAAAGCAACTTTTTCCTCCTATTTGGCAGTACTGGGCCAATGGTTTCTGTCTTTGTCAGTTTGATAGGCAGAAAGTAGAATTTTACTGATATTTTTATTTGTACTTCAATTATGAATGCAGCCAAACAGCTGTTGATGTCTTTTGGCTATTGGTATTTCTTAATTTGTGAACTTGTAAGTTTGTGATGTGTGTGTACCTGCATTGTTGCCTTATTATGTTCTTATTGTGGGGAGTTTGTAAGAGTTTGCTTTTTGGGGATGTTAATTTCATCGTCTATGTTATAAGTATTTCCCAAAGTGTATGGCTTGCATTGTTTATGTGTTTTTAGAAGTTTTGATTGGTTTATCATTACATAGATTAGTCTTTTCCTTTATAGTTTCTGGCTTTTGAGTCATGTTTGCTTAAAATGTTTCCACCTAAGAGTAGAAAAATGTTCACCCATATTTTCATCTAGTACTTTTATGGCTTCAGTTATGCCACTGAAACTTTCAGTCTTCTGAGATTTATTTTGGTGTGAGATAGGATCCTATTTATGTTTTTCCAACCCACTAGCCAGTTTTTGTGTCATATAAGAAATACTTCTTGAGCTTCTCTGTGGCTCTGTTTTTTGGAAAGTATAGAAACTGCCGAATGAATATAACATTGACTTAAATTTAGTAATGATTGCATTAGTAATTGAAATTCTATATGAATGTGTTTTGAACTTTTATTTTTTTAATCACTAGAAAAACACCTTAGAAATGGAAATCCCTACTGTCAGTGTTTTAGCTGATGAAGAGTTTCTTCCCTTCAGAGAAAATACATTTGACCTGGTGGTTAGCAGTTTAAGGTTGGTAATCCATTTGTACTTCTTCAAAATGCATGTTTTAAATAGATAATTCATGCTATAAAATTATAATATTATGAGGTAAAATAGCTAATGGAGTAAATTCTTTTTTTTGTTTTTGTTTTTGTTTAATGTTTATTTATTTTGAGATGGGGAAGAGACAGAGAGGGAGAGAAAATCCCAAGTAGGCTCTGAGCTAATGCAGGGCTCAGTCCCGCAGTGACATCATGACCTGAGCAGAAATCAAAAGTTGGCTGCCCAACCTGTTGAGCAATCCAGGCACCCCTGGAGTAAATTCTTAGTACCTTTTTTAAAGTCACAAACCAGTTTACTTGGTTTATAAGCTATAAGATTTCTTTGGTAAAGAATTATAAATTACATGCTCCCTAGTGGAGATAATATAATATAGTATCTTAACTTTTTTCTTCCCAACTTTTTTCATATTGCTAAAGCTGATCTATGATAGAAGGGTTTTCCTCCCTGATTCTTATTACTTAGTATTGATATTAATGGGGGCAGGGAGTTGTAAAGGATATACAGGCTCCAATATTCAAATGTTAGAGCACCCTTATAAACTCACTCTGGCAAATAAGGAAAAGCTAGTATTTCTTTCAACTTCAGTTTTTCTACCACACAGAAATATAGTCCTGAAGGTTATTGTTTTTCCATTTGTGCTTCCTACGGTGGCCCTCCACATTTATTACATAAATGTATAAATACTTATTGAATAGATTATAATATACTAGACTCTGAGCTAGATGCTTTGGGGGAATACAAAAATGAATCCAGACAGTGATCCTGCCCGCAGCGAACTTAGATTCTAATAGAAAAAATAAAATATTCTTTTTTTTAAGACTTTATTTTTTTAAGGTAATCTCTACACCCAACATAGGGGTTGAATTCACAACCCTGAGATCAGGAGTCAGATCCTCCACCAACTGAACCAGCTAGGTGCCCCAAAATAAAATATTCTGTGTGGTACGTTATTTTCCCTGTCTTATTTTATAGTCAGATTTTCTTTCAAAGATTCAACATGCTTTTCATGTCAGCACAGCTGTTTTTAGGGTGACCAGTCACCCAAGACTTTGCCAGTGTTAGCACTGAAAAGGCTTATGTCCCAGGAATCCCTCAGCCCCAGACAAACTGGGAGAGTTACATTCTTGCTGTTTTCTTCAGTGAGTTTGTAATCTCTTCCCTGCTTTTTAAGATATGCTGAACAAATTTAGAAGAGTGTTCACATTCTATCATGAAATGAAAAACATTACAGAGAATATTGGTCTAAGGGAAAGAGCTCTGGGCAGGGAGTCAGAATGTGATTTTTAGCTCCTCTGCTTGCTGTTTGCAAGTACCTAATTCTGTTGCTTTCAGTTTCCCCATAAGCATGATCGAGGTTATAATATGGTATAACATTCTTAATTTTTAAAGCATCTAAAAGTTGTCAGAAAGCATTATGAAAGATAAATGTGATCTTAACACAGTATGGTTTGAAATGGGCATTCATTGCCATCCTGGAAGGCAGCATGAGAGGATGCTACCTCAGTCAGGAAAGTATGACCATACTCTACAGAGACTATGATTCTTGCCATCACATATCACCAGGCACTAGGACAGGGTGAATAGGAGTAAAACAAAATGAAATAGATTCCCTAAATTAAGTTTTAAATACTTTTTGTATTTATAGAACTGTCAAGCTTTCTAGCATGACACAAGGAAGGTTTTCCCCTGGGAATAGTCTTCACTTTAAAATTTATATGAAAATAGTGAATTTTGGTATGCAGTTTCAGACTTCAAACTTAACTCCTTTTTTGTGGCTTTTCTTTATTTAATTGATAATTACACTAATTATATGAATTAAGCTAAACAAATATGTTTTCATATTCTAGTTTACATTGGGTGAATGACCTTCCTAGAGCACTTGAACAGGTAAGAAATGTAATGTTTACTCAAATAGGCTGTGTCATTATTAGAAACTTCTCAAAATTTGTTTTTACCAGAATCTTACAAATGTTTTCCATTTTATCCTTATGATGATTGGAAATGAAAGCAAATCAAGTATTTATTATCTTCTATGGGCCAAATACATCTGATGCCTTTTGGCATATTAAGAAGTACATTGGGGGCTCCTGGGTGTCTCAGTTATATAAGCGTCTGACTCTTGGTTTCTTCTTAGGTTGTGATCTTATGAATTGTGAAATTAAGCCCCATGTCAGGCTCTGGGCTGACAGCATGGAGCCTGCTTGGGAATCCCAAGGGATTCTCTCTCCCCCTCTTTCTCTGCCCCTCTCCTGCTCATGCTCTTTGTCTCTCAGAATAGAATAGAACAGAACAGAACATTGGGTGACTCCCCCCTGCCTAGGAATTCAAGAAATCTAATTATGGAAATATTTTAAATATGTATGAAAGCCTATATATTGTCCAAAATAACTTGGAATAGTATTGACATCACATTGATAATGGACATTTTCTGTGTAGTTTCCTTTTCTTAATTGTCTATAAATTTTTTTTTGTGGGTCGGAACTTATTTGTTTGTATTTGTATCTTCCCTACACCTTATACTAAGAGAGAGTGAGGTACATTTGTTGGTTGGCATTTGTCAGTGAACTTATGAGGAGTAAGTAAAGAGCACTGTGTTCAGAGGAGGGAAATCACTGGGTCATGGGTGGCCTAGGAAAGCTTCAAGAAGAGGGAATTACTTGAGCAGGGCCTTAAGATAGTTCAGATTTGGAGTGGGAATTCATATTCACAGGATGGAGGTGGTAGAAGAGCCTCACGAACATGAAAGAACAGAGAAGGAGCCTCTTTGGAGATGAATATAGCACTGGGAAATGAGGTAACTTTGGGACCAAATTTAGGAAGACTTGGGTAACAGATAAAAGAATTTAGAGTCCATTCTTTGTGCATTTAAGAGCCACTGGAGAATTTTGAAGAGGAAAGTAACATAATTAAAAGGCTGATGGGCAGGATAACTTCCATATCGTAAGCACACACTGTTTGCTAATCACTGTGTCTTGTTTTATATGTGTTAAATAAATAACTCTGTAAGATGTGTTCATTTTGCTAGTTGGAAAACTGATTCCAGAAGTTGGTTCAATTAAAGAGATTGCGTCTATCATCCAGGCATGAGAGAAACTAAAGCTTAGTGGCAGTAGCAAGAATTAACAGAAAGAGAATTTTGGACTCCTGTAAAGGAAGAGTCAGCCATTTGGCTGGTTGGATCTGAAGATCAAAGACCGGGAGGAGTCCAAACTCACCTTAAAGTTTTGAATTTGGATGCCTGGGAAAATAATTAGTAAAAGTAGGGGAAGGAATGGTAATGATCAGATAAAGGGAATAGAAAATGGTAATTGACAGAAATATGGCAATTAGAGAGGGGAATGGGTTTGAGAATAAGTGTTATGTGTATGTTGGTTGTGTTGGGTGGTTGAGTGCCAAGATACAAATGTCCATGGCACAGGCAGATGAAAATGAGTTTATAGTTCTGGGAAGATGTCCAGGCTAAAGATAGTGATTGGGAAGTCATCCTGTGAAATCCATGGGAATTGATAAGCCCTCTGAAGTAGGGAGAAGCTGCAAAGAGCTGAGGAGTGACTCTTTGATACTTGCTAGGTGACAAGAGAAGGAAGCAACAGCAAAGGGGGAGAGGGGAAGAAAGCCAAGATTTTACGATTGATTTACTTGTATACTGTTTTGTAATGGTTTCATGATATATTAACTATAAATTTAAGATGGGTATTTTGGTTAGCAGAGCCTACTATGATTTTGGGTTTACTTCAGAATCAACCCTTTCCTGTAACGTTCCTCATTGTTGAGAATAGTCAGAGTCAGATCTATTTACAGATGGTAATTCTAAGAAGAGAGTCAGTGAGTAAACATTTGTGATTCTGGAATCCATTGCAACCACTGTTTTGCTTAAATTATCAATTAAAAATTGTTTTTGTTGTAAAGCTGGGAAATAAGTTACTTCTCCTTATAGGAAACTAATATTTGATTAGATTAGTGTGGTGAATCATGATAGTTTCTGTTTAAATTAGATTTTTTTTTGCATAACAGGCTAACTTAGTGGTTTAAAACAACAGTTTACTTAGCTCATGAATTTGTGGGTTGGGAATTTGGGTTGGCCTTAGTTAGGAAATTCTTCTGGGTCTGGCCTGGCTCATGCATGTGTCTGTGATCTGCTGCTAGATTGTCCTGAAGCTGGCTGGTCAATAATGGCTTTAGCTGGGATGCCTGACTGATTTCTGTTCCTCCTATCTCTTATTCCTTACCAGACTAGCTCACTCAGGCTTGTTCACAACATGGTGGTAGCACAGGGAATCCTATAAGGCCATTACAGACCTTGGTGTGACACTGGCATGTTGTCACTTGCACTGCATTCTTTTGGCCACAGCAAGTCACAAGGCTGTCCCAGATTCAGGGAGAGGGGAAGTAGACTTCATCTTTTGATGGGAGTTGTTACAAAGTGACATTTAAAGGGCCCAGATAGAGGTTTGTGATTTTTGTGATCCACTACACTTTAAACTTTTTTGCTTTCAGTATTTTTCTGATTATAAAATAACTTGTGGGGTGCCTGAGTGGCTCAGTTGGTTAAGCATCCAACTCTTGATTTTTTCTCAGGTTATGATCTCATGGTTCATGGGATTGAGGCCCGGGTCAGGCTTTGCACTGACAGCACTGAGCCTACTTAGGATTCTCTCCCTCTCTCTATGCCCCTCCCCCACACTTGTGCACACTGGTGCACTCTCTGAAAATAAATAAACAAAATAGTTATAAAAGTAATTTGTGTCTATTAGAAAAGTTGAATACATAGAACATATTTTGTAGATATTAAGGGTATCAATTAATTATTAATTATTAACACCAATAAGTATTAATACTGTCAATAAATTATCATCTATCTTTACAGTAATATAATAATGCAGTGCCTTTCTGACCTGGTTGCCTTAGATATTATTTATTAACTCTTCTGATTATTTGACAAAATAAGAATAGTAATCATAAAAATATTGATTCAGACACCATATGTTTATTCTTTTTAACATATTTTTATCCTTTTAACATTTTTTGTGTAAAATTTTGAATAGTTTTGTTGTCTTGTATTTATTACAGATTCATTACGTTTTAAAACCAGATGGAGTATTTATTGGTGCAATGTTTGGAGGTGACACACTCTATGAACTTCGGTGTTCATTACAGTTAGCAGAAACAGAAAGGGAAGGAGGATTTTCTCCACACGTGTCTCCTTTCACTGCTGTCAATGACCTAGGACATCTGCTTGGGAGAGCTGGCTTTAATACACTGACTGTGGTAACTATCAAGAGAGTCAATTACTTTTCATTAACCCATTCATCACAGAATTCAGATAGAACTTCTCATCTTAAAGATAGAAAACTGTAGGTATTGATGGTATTATGGAAAGGTTTTAGCATTTTTTTCTCTTTTTAAATTTAGTTTGTATAAACGTATCTTGACTGACACAGGTATGAACATAAAATTTTTACTATTTGTTACTTAAATAAGTAGCTCAGAAAAAACCCAAACCTAAGTTAACATGGAGGTTGTTTTCTTTTTTTTTTTTTTTTTTTTTTTTAAATGTTTTATTTATTTCTAGGAGAGAGAGAGAGAGACAGCGTGAGCAGGGGAGGGTCAGAGAGAGAGGGAGTCACAGACTGAAACAGGCTCCAGGCTCTGAGCTGGCAGTCAGCACAGAGCCCGACGCGGGGCTCGAACCCACGAACCGCGAGATCATGACCCGAGCGAAAGTCGGACGCTTAACCAACTACGCCACCCGGGCGCCCCGAAGGTTGTTTTCTAAGACCTGCTATTCCAGTGCATTAGAATCTTCAGATCCAGAGTAATGAATATTACATTGTTACAATATGAGAGAGCATTTCAGACGATCAGGAAAAGGGGAGCACTTAACAGTATTGCATCTCCCACCAGCCCTCAACTGAAATATTGCCATACGAGGCAGAAATGAAGGTATGTTCATTCATGATCCAGGGTAGAGAATGTAGGAAAGGTGGCTATACTCCATTAGGGCTGGAGAGACCTAGAAAGAGGACCTGTACACTCAGAAGAAACATGAAGTCATCACAGTACAGTGATGGTACAGGGCGTTGGTATCTGACAGCTATAATTTGGTTCCTTACTTTGCCCCTTTAGTAGCTAGGGGAATTGAGGGGTTTACTTCACGTCTCTGAACATTGATTTTTTTTAAAAAATTCAAATGTTTCTCACCTGAGTTGGCTGTTAGTATGAAGATAAAGGGGATGAAGTGTCTAGACCACAGTAGATTTAAAGACCTTGCTACACACTTAAAATTATTGAGGACCTTAGAGAGTTTTTGTTATGTAGGTTATATCTATCAATATTAACCATATTAGAAGTGTAAACTGAATTTTAGATTTCTATTAAAAATGTTTAACCTAACATTAAAGCATTTAAAATCCTACATTTCTGTTAATTGGGAAATCTGTTATGGAAATATCCTCTATATTCTTCTCTAAAAAATGAGCTGAATAACTCAAACACTAAGATAATACAAAAATATTGGTGTGGAATCTTCTTTATGGTTTGTTAAATTAATGGAGTTGCTGATTTATAAATAAATTATCCAGATTTATTTCTTGAGACATATACACTGCCTGTAATGTGCTGTATAACCAATATATCATAATGTATTTTCTAAAAATTCCATCCCCAAAAGCTTTTATATAATCAGCTACAAAGGTTTATGTTGCATACAACATAGATATATTATTTTTACACTGCAATGGATGTTTATTTTCAAGTTAAATCAATATTGCCTTTATATGACTTTCTTAGTGAATTATTTTCAGAGTTAGTTGACATTCTGAATGAGACTCATTTCCTTTTAAAACAGAGTTGCCGGTTTAATATATTATAATACTAATATATTAGGAAAAAACTGCAGATGTGGTCCATCTTAATTTGACTTTAACAAAGGACTTTGACAAAGCTATTGTGGTATTCTTTTGATTGAGATGGAGATAATGCTTTTAGTTTCATTGAAAGATTATTTTCAAAGGATATTGCTTAATGGCTAGGTATCAGGCTGTAAGGAATTTTGTTTTCAATCTTATGATCTCTTTTAAAAAATAGCTTCTCAGTGTAGAAAAATATAGAGAAGAAATTGACTACCCAGAGATGCATACAGAAGATGATCATGTATATATTAGCAAGAAAAAGGAAATAAAAAGGTATATAAATAGAATGAGATGAACAGAGCAGGTCTAAAGTGAAAAGAAGTCTCCTCCTGGCTTTGGTCATTCACCCCAAAGATGATCTTTGTTGTCTTGTATACCCTTTCAGAACAATTTTAAATCATAGGCCACAATACAGTTATGTTATTTAAACCTACATATGCAACAATAAATAGGCTCTGTTGGGGTGCCTGGGTGGCTCAATTGGTTAACTCTCTGACTTCAGCTCAGGTCATGATCTCATGGTTCATGAGTTCAAGCCCCACATTGGACTCTGTGCCAACAGCTCTGTGCCTGGAACCTGCTTCAGAGTCTGCATCTTCCTCTCTTTTCTCTGCTCGTCCCCCTCCTCTCCCAGCTCGCACTCTGCCTCTCTGTTTCTCAAAAATAAATATTTTTAAAAAGTAAAATATACACTCTATTACTTTTATTTTCTTACCACATTTTTTGCTAGCTGTATAGTATTTCATTAAATAGATACAATTTATATAAACAGTTTTCTATTAATAGACTTTTAGATTATTTCCATTTTTTTGTTTTGTTTTGCTGCTGTTGTTTTGTAGCTATTTCAAACAATGTCGCAGTGAATTTCATTTCACATAATCTTGGCATATCTGTCAGGTTAATTTCTGGCAGTGGAATTACTAGGTCAGAGAATCTGTACATTGGAATTTTGGCAGGGTCAAATGACTCTGCAAAAGTAGCATCAATTTATGTGCCCTGTCAACAGTATATGCAAAACCTTGCTTGTACTTTGTATCTCTAAGGTTAAAAAGAAAGTAGTTATTTTGTTTGCATTTCTCTAGGAATTAGAATGGATTTAAAAAAAATTTTTTTTTAATGTTTTATTTATTTCTGAGAGAGAGAGAGAGACAGCATGAGCAGGGGAGGGTCAGAGAGAGAGGGAGATACAAAATCTGAAACAGGCTCCAGGCTCTGAGCTAGCTGTCAGCACAGAGCCCGACACGGGGCTCAAACCCACGAACTGTGAGATCATGACCTGAGCCGAAATTGGATGCTTAACTGACTGAGAGCCACCCAGGCGCCCCAGAATAGATGTTTTTGATAAGTGTCCTTTTGGGGTTTGTACTTAATTCTGTGCAATGTTAAAGTACAAAATTGGGAGGAATTAATTAATACATTAAACAAAATGACAAAACACAGAAAGATCTAGACACTACAAAGTGATTAGTGCAAATAAGTTCACGTTTCAGATACATGCTGCATTATATCAAACTTGAAAAAAAAAAACCAAAAAAACAAATATGTGTCCTGTATTTGGGGACTAGTTCCCAATATAGACAGACTCCTACATCTTCATGCTTAACATACACTTTTATCATATCACAGCCCCATGCTGATTGGGCAGCCCATCTCTATCCCATGGTTGTGCCATCTGGCTCTTGCATCTTCTGAAGTTACCTCAGCAAAAGGGATGGCTTGGAAAAGGATCACTAGTTCTCTATGACCTTGCTCTCTCCTTTCCTTTGACCAGAAAAAAATGTCTTTCAGGGGCTGGGAAGTATCAAGGAGCACCGGATATTTGGGGAACACAGTGGTCTCTGCCATTGTAACAATCAATTGTAAAGTCTTGTATCAGGCTTCAGAAAGAATGGGACATAATTGCCCAGAAGTCCATTTGAGAAATAAACTGTGTCAGCGGTGTGCCTGTCTCCCAAGTGAACCAGTGCAGTATGGCTGCATTCCTAGAAGTACATTGGAAACATCTTAGGAGATGACCCTATTTGGCTTGGTTCTGGGTGCCACTTTTTAGGAGATTGATATTGACTACGTATAGAGCAATGCAGTGAGGGTGTGTAAGGATCTATAAATCTATAAATTTTGTCCAGGGGACTAACTCTCCCCCTAAAAAATTATAATGTCCTGAAAGAGTTTTCAAAAACTTGAAGAAGAGGGTGATGGTTTGCAGATACAAAACAGACTTTTTCTATGTTGTTCCCAAAGAGAGACCTAGAACCAGTTGATGGAGTTTTAGGAAAATTTCTCTTAGATTGGTGTATTTATTCTGCAATTTGACATTTTCATAAAACAAGCATAAATCAGAAGACATCTACGAAGAATATTGTAAAGAAGATTCCTGTTTACTATGAGAGATTGTTCTGGATAATCTCTATGGCCTGTTTTCAAATCTGGGTTTTTAATGATACATGTCAAATGAATATTCCTTTTTCACTTTAAACAGGATACTGATGAAATTCAAGTTAACTATCCTGGGATGTTTGAATTGATGGAAGATTTACAAGGTAAGGCACCTTAAAGAATGTTTAGACTCCATTTGAGAGTCATATTTTGAGAGGAGACTCTGGCGGGCTCAGGGGCCCACCACTAAGGAGGATACATTGGCAAGGAGAAAGAAGACTGTCTTCATGGAGCTTATAAAATAAAATGGGTGAGGCAGATATCACACAGCTGCCATGAAGATAAATGTTAAGTTAGAATCCTGGGAAGTGCCATAAATTGGGGTACAGAGTGCTGTGACTGCCTATAAAAGGATGATAGGACTCTGTTGAAGGGTATGTCTGCAGCTGGTAGAGTGTATCGGTGACTTTCTCCAGCAACAGTTGGCAGCTTGGGTCCAGGCACAAGAAGGCAGGTAGTTAGGTTAGTGTAGGAGTAGGGTTTGTCAAAAGGATAAGTCCTTGTCTGAGAGTCAAAGAAGTCTTGTCTGAGGAAGTGGTGATTGTGCTCTAGAAGATGAAGATGAGCTAACTAGGTGAAGAGGGGAGGGAAGTGACTCACAGGCTGGGAGAACAGCATGTGCAATGACTGTGGCAAGAAAGAGCATGGTAAGTACTGAAAGCAGGGCATTTGGCTAGAGTACTGGGAATAAAAAGAGAATTAAATAATGAGATTGGTGAGTAAATGGGGGACTTACCGTCCCTATTGAGATGATTTGTCTTTATCTTAAAATGCCCCTTGAAGCATTTTAATGGAGGGGAGTTACAGGGAAGTCACGATACCAGATTTGCATTTTGAAAAAATTGGATTGGCAGATCTTAGTTGGGAGAGATTCATTGCTATGAAGCTTATTAAGAAATGATGGTGGGGGCACCTACGTGGCTCAGTGGGTTAAGTGTCTGACTCTTGATTTTGGCTCAGGTCATAATCTCATGGTTTGTGAGTTGACAGCATGGAGCCTGCTTGGGTTTTCTCTCATCCTCTCTCTGCCTCTCCCCTGCTCACATGCACTTTCTCTCTCCCCTTCAAAATAAATAAACATTAAAAAAAAAAGAAAAGAAATGATGGTGTTTTGGACTAAGATGGTAGCAGTGGAGATTGAGAGAAGTAAATGGATTCTAGAGATAATTAGGAGGTAAATTTGACAGTCTTTGCTGATGGATTACATGTGGGTGAATGGAGAGAGCTAGATGGTGTGCCTTCCTTGATAGAGGAAACAGTAGAAGACCAAGTATGGGCAGGAACACCTCTTGAGTTCACACGTGACTATTTTGGGTTTGAAGTGCTTGTAAAATGTCTAAGAGGAGATGTCAAGTAGGTGGTTGGGGGTGTGGGTATGTCATTTAGAGGAGGCAATTGCCTGGTTAAAATATCATGAGTCATCTGTGAATTGGTGATATTTGAAGCAGTTTCCTGGGATGAGGCTATGAAGTGAGAAGAGAACACAGCCAGATGCTGATCCTTTAGGAACCTAATGTACAGTGACTATAGAAGAGGGACATGTCTGGACGTGTTACAGATGCGATGATGGAGGCAGGGTAATGGAGAACCATTGCCTGGGAGAGGGAGGACTAAAATATCTTAGAGACCATGGTACCGGTGAAAACACTGAAGTCACCCAGGGTTGTGGCAGGACTTGGGGTACAGACAGGAGCTGAGGTGCCAAACCCTTTGATGATTGAGGAGAGGCACTGGGAATCTGACGTCTGTGTCTGACAGCAAGCAAGAGAGGGAGAGGGGGCCAGCCAAATAGTGGTGTTCTCAGCAGCCCAATGGTTTTTAACAAGTTAGAGGGGTAATGGCCTGAAGGAGGCTTTGAGGAGCAACAAGGACACAAACCCCGTCTCCACATCCCAAAATAGGTAAGGTATGCAGACATACATATCTGCCACTGAGGGGGCTTCTGCAGAACTGATTTCCTCCAAGGAGAGCTTCAACTTCCCTAAGAAATTGTGAGGTTTGGCTTATTACACAAATGGCATAGGCAGTTTTGATGAATGAGAGAAGCTGAAGTGATTAAAGGTGTGTTCTTTGAAACCAGAACTGTGCTTACCTAGGGGAACCTTAATCTGATCCTGAAAAATGAGAAGATGATTTAAGCAAGAGAATTATAAGGATAAGTGGATTGCAATTGCTTATAGGTTTATAGTTTTTCTTACACTCTGTTGCAGTTCTCTCAGTAGACATCTGCTAACTAATGTGTCCCTAGATTATAAGTGAGGATTAGGCCCAAGGGGACACTTGTCTGTTAGTGGCAGAATTAGGTGCCAGACTCTTGCTCTGGCATTCTCTTACCTCCCTCAACTACTTCTTTCGTGTACCCATTTGTACCATAGTCCATTTTACCCATCATCCAGCCTTCTCTGGCAACAGTATTTCTGTTGTCTTTATAAGGGGAAAGATATGTAGCTGAAAACTTAACTATTAGAGTCACTCTTCATTAAAATTTAATACAGGGATTGGTAGCCTATAGCTTGCATGCCTAAGATGACAGGGGACCAGTAATAAATCACACACCCCCTCCCAAGCACTACCCCAAGCGCTTGGCTCTCCTTGATGTAATCATGGGGCCCTTCATCCAAAGGCTAGAGAGGTGGTGGTGGGCTGATGATGTATCATTCAGACTCTAACGATAAAAATATTTCTCAAATGCAGCATTTATTTTTATTCTATATAATAAATGCTGTGCTCATGATTCATTTCAAGAGAGAAGCAAGAAAGGGACTAGAAATTAGATGTATCAGTTGGAAAAGGTTACTGCCCACTGATTTAAAAATACAGAGCTTACTCTGTGCTGGGTGCAATTTTGTGAGGTTTTCTGATATCCTAATTTTACAGATTGGCAAATGGAGACATTGCGAAGTTAAATATCTTGTCCGTGGTCACACTGGATCTGGAATCCAAAGTCCAATACTGCCTACTTGATCTGTGTGCATTTTTTTTTTCCATTAAAGCTAGCAAGTAAAATGCTCTAATCTTAACTGTATAGTTACTTGTATTTTTTAAATCACTATCCAGACAAAAAGTAGAACATTTCCAGCTGCCTCAGAAGGTTGCCTGATAATGCTACCTGGTTGATAGTCTCCACCTCCCCCAAGGGTTTTAAATAGGTCATATATTTTGAAGACCTCTTGCCAAATATTTACCTTAAGAGGCTTTGCCTCGGCTGCTTTTATTTTTACTGTAAAGCTTTTTACATAAATCATATGTTGTAGTCTTTGAGTGTCTTATCCTTCAGAGGATTAAGAAGTGTTATCTAAAGATAACTTGTAAAAGTGATATTTAACAAAAAACAGCATTAACTGGTTGATTTTATATTCATTCACTTACCATTTATTGAACATCTACCATGTGCCAGCTATTGAGTCAGTGATGAAAATACATAATCCCTTATCCCAGGGAGTTTGTGCTCTGCTAGAGACACAGATAGACAGACATTGGCATTTAACTATAAAATGAAATCATTGTGTTTTAAAGTACAGAAAAACGGAATCCCCAGATCTGCTTAGGGAGTCAGCGGTGCTTTTATAGAAGACGCAAGATCTAAGCTAAACTGAGTTTGCCAGGAGAGTTGGATGGGTGGGTGCAGGTTTGGGCCTTCGGGGCATTGCTTTCCAGGCCACGGAAATGGTCTGTGTAAATCATGGAGATGCAAGAGGATACGCACTTCCTTCACTTTGCTAATTAAGAAACTCCACAGTAATTCTGTATTGCTTGAATATATAGAATGGAGAGATGATGGAAATGATGCGGAATAGTCCACCAGAGGCTTCTAGATTTTATCAGGTGAGCCTGGTAATGTGTGGAGAGAATTTCATGCACAGGAGAGACCATCAGATCAGTATGTTAAAAAGCTCACCCTCCATAGGTGCTTGGGTGGCTCAGTTGGTTCAGCATCTGACTTCGGCCCAGGTCATGATCTCAGAGTTTGTGAGTTTGAGCCCCACGTCAGGCTCAGAGCCTGGAGACTGCTTTGAATTCTGTGTCTCCCTCTCTCTCTGCCTCTCGCCTGTGCTCGCTCACTCTCTTGCTCTCTCTCTCAAAAATAAACAAACGTTAAAAAGTTTAAAAAGCTTACCCTCCAGCGTTGTTTATAAGGCATACTTTATGAGGAAGATAGGACTAGAGCTAGCGTGGTTCATGTCTCTTGTTACACATGAGAAAGAACTTGCACCAGGTGACATATCATAAGTGATAGAGCCAGGATTTAAGTCCAGTATAGCAACCTAACTCAGATCCCAAAATCTCAACCACTCTGCCTGCTAGGGGTTAGAGGTAGCTGAGATGGGAAGGAGAGTGGTGCAGGGATGAAGGGAGGAGGGGAAGAGCTTGGGTGACTACTTCCAGGCATGCTGCTTTGCCTACTGGAAGATGGTGATACCTTCAAATTCATTTCTGGTATTTTATATTGTTACACTTTTTTCTTGATGATGGTTGTAGTGTTTCTCATTTAAGCTGCCATTATTATTAATTCACAGAAAAAAGTCCAGAATGTTGACCTAATTTTACAAAACAAGTTGTGTATCAGCTGATGAATGCATGAAAAGTTTTGGAGGCTTTCACAGTAGTTTTAAGGTAAGTTCAGTTTTTTGTTGTGCTTTTTTAGATCATACTCAGTATTGTTCCTCCTAATGCATAATAAATTAGATTTTTATGCAAGCAGTTGAACTTAACCTTAAAAACACTGTGAGAGTCTTAAATACTTACCTGTTTCCTGGATTTTTATGTTATCCCAAAGCCCAGAGCTGGTCAGAAGTCCCTTAAAGTGTTTCCTAGGTGGTCCACCATGACGCTTTATGAAGTGTTAGCATTCCATTTTGAAGATGATAAAACTGACTTTATAATTAGAGTTAAGTGACTTTGCCCAAGATTCCTTAAGGCTCACAACTAGGATTATGATCTTCAAGTCTAGATTTTCTGCCCCGCATCACTGAACTGCTTCTATGAGGAGAAAGGAGGATGGGTGTGGTGGTGTGTTTCTCTTGTGAGGCAAGGAGGTGCTGCCCCAGCAGCAGAATTACTATGTTATGTAGTAGTGCTCTCAAATTTCCATATCTTAACATTGTGCTTAATAATCGTAATTAGGGTCTGTAATACCAATTATTTAAAAGGTATTTTAGAATTTTTAGCATATTAAGTATTTTTCCCCTCCCTTGGCCCCACTCTCATAGTGTATTACGTATTTACATTAAATAATTTAAACCTGATTTCCACTGATATTGCCTATATCTAATGTATAGTAAGTCACGGCCCTGGGAAGGTGAACAGAAATGAAAGCAGCGCAGCCATCGACAGCAATAAATCTTCCTAGTCCAACTCCCAGTATACCTCTGGTCACTTGATCTGGCTGATACTCACAATTTAGGAGAATGTTTTAAAATGAGATTATGTAATGGGTCTATAATGTTAGCCCTAGAAGCCTTTAGAGTTCATCTAGTCTGGCCACCTTGAAGACCCAAAGCAATTGGTCTGAGGTCATCTAGCTGCTTTGTGACAGAGTAAGATCCACCTTTTGCTTCATGATGATTGCTTTGTTAGTTTCTATGTCTGTTGTTCTTCATGAATTGGGGCCATTGTACTCACAGGACTCTGGACATTGCTTTTCATACCAGAGATTCATAACTTTAAGAAATAGGAACTTTCTGGGATTGGAGAGAAGAGAACATTTCACTTATTACAGCTGATATATTGATTGTTTTTAATAAGGCCTTTGAAAACTTGGAAGATTATTTTTAAACTTCTAAAGAACAACTGATATTGGGAATTTTATTGGTTTATTTTGTGAAAGTAGAAAAACAAAAGTAAGAACTGATTTTTTTATTGGGTAGTATATAGAAAATAAATATAAAGAATTTTTACTTTTGAAACTTGTTTTGATTTTGTGGACTAGTTTAAAATGTGGCCTTTCAGAGTATTTTTGTTTAAATATGTGCATAAAAAATCAAATATACAGCATTAATTTTTAATGAAGAATAGAAGGGTATTTATTAATCCTAGCTTTTAGGTATCAACTTGAAGGAAAGAAATCTAAATCTTATTTTATTTTTTTAATGTTTTTTTATTTCTGAGAGAGAGAGAGAGAGACAGCATACGTGAGCAGGGGAGGGTCAGAGAGAGAGGGAGACACAGAATCTGAAACAGGCTTCAGGCTCTGAGTTGTCAGCACAGAGCCCGACGCGGGGCTCAAACCCACGAACCATGAGATCCTGACCTGAGCTGAAGTTGGACACTTAACCGACTGAGCCACCCACATGCCCCAGAAATCTAAATTTTAAAACATTAAGAAAAGTGCCCCTGAAAAGAATACACATAAGTTTTTCCTAATTTGGGATTAGTAAAATATTGTAAAATCTGAAAACACCTTGTAGTTCCAGTACTATCTAATGAGTCTCAAAGCCATCTCCCAAGTTTCATGGTCAGGCAGACATCTGTGGCTTAGAAGGAGGTAGCCATTTTAATAGTGCCCTGTCCTCCTCTGAAGAGCAGCTGAAAGGGGCAGAAAATGTGGCATCCTTGAAAAGGTACGTGCCAACTCCTGATGACTCACCTAGAGGGCCGGTTGCCGTACTCTCGCCCAGCTGGCCTGCTTTAGACCATTGCTGGCAAGTAACACATGCTTATGGGGCCTGCCTGCTGAAATTCACTTCCTCACTGGTTTCACTATCCAGAAGCTTCAAGTACTTTGGCCTTAGAGTCACTAAGAAGCCTGACTATAGTCTGTTTTAGAGAATCGGGATGGGTATAGTGTTGGATGAGAAGGAGGTGTGTGTTTTGAGCGGCTCAGACTTTTGGCGGTATTATCTAAAACTGTAGTGTATTTTTAGGTATGGGTGAGAGTAACTGTGCTTGGAATAGAAAAGCCTTGCTGCACCGAGACACGATGCTGGCGGCTGCGGCGGTGTATGGAGGTAAGAGAGCTGAGCGTCCTTTCCACCCATGCCTCACCGAGGAACTCGTGCCCTGCCATGTTTACCCCTTCAAATTGCCAGTGCTTTCTCCTTTCCTGTAAAGCGTCATCAGATTTTTTTTGTCCTTCCTTTCAGAACACAGATCCTGTAGTTCCATATCCTTTTTCCAAAGAGCCCTTACTGTAGTCATAGCTGTCAGCTTCTCAGTGTTGAGGATTTTTCACATGAAGCATTTTCAGAGCCCTCCCAGTATCTCAGTATCCATTTCTCTTTGGAGGGCATGACCTTTCATTGAGCAGATTTTTTTTCCTACTTTCATTTTTTCAGATTCTAACTATTATTTGTCTTTGTAGAAATGTACGGAAATGAGGATGGCTCAGTACCTGCCACGTATCAAATCTATTACATGATAGGATGGAAATACCATGATTCACAGGTAATATTATTAAGACGAATCACCTTTCTTAGTGGCTTCATGTTTCCATTTACTTTCTAGTTTTTATTTACATAGGGTAGGGGATTTAAAAAATATATGATGGCATTAAGGGATTTAGTTTAGACCTGTATACTTATCTATTTCTAATATCTTTCATCTTTCATTATTTTCAGGCAAGACCAGCTGAAAGAGGTTCAGCAACTGTGTCATTTGGAGAGCTGGGAAAAATAAACAATCTTATGTCACAGGAGAAAAAATCACAATAAATATTTTATCCACTGTTAATGTAGTCCGGAATTTTCATCATAGATGGATGACTTTCACATCTAAAATTATTATATTTTGCAGCAAGAAGCACTCGATAAGTGGGGCACCTGGGTGGTTAAGTCAGTGAATCGTCTGACTCTTGATTTTGGCTCCAGTCATGGTCTCACGGTCATGAGATGGAGCCCCACGTAGGCTCCACGCTGGGTGTTGGAGTCTACTTAAGATTCTGTCTCTCTCTCCCTCTACCCCTTTCCCTCACTCATGCTCTCTCTTGGGGGTTGGGAGGAAAGCAGTCTGTAAGTGATGTACTCTCAGACTTCTAGTAATTAGAATAAGCTAATACTACATCTACATTTAGTAACCATTTCAGTTTTACATGGTTTCTGTTTTCATATGGATACTGTTATCTAGTGATTTGAGTGCCTTATTTGCAGATTCAGCCCCAAAGCAAGAAGGCATTTCTCTGAAAAGTCCACAAATGTGTTCACATATAGAAATGCCTGACTTGATGGAAAAATATTGCTCATGCTGACATTTTGTACCTTTTTCTCCTTCTGACCTTTTGTTATTTCCATGAGAGGACTCTAGGCATGGAGATAAGAGGAAGGACAAGTTGGTAGATTCACTAGAGTTCTGGCTTATTTGGAAAGAAAACAGTTCTTATAATGACTACTCTAAGATACTTATACCAGAATTATTTGTCACACTGTCATCTTTGTTGTGAAGACAGCGTGGAATTATATATCTCTCCAGAGCTATTATGTAGTTTTGTACTTTTCTAAAGTGTGGATCTTTATTGAATCTTTCCTCACTTTCTTTTTTTTATAGCAGCTGGATTCTAATCATTTCTTTTTTATCTTTATGGTCTTGGTAGGACCCCCCCCCCCCCCCCCCGTTTTACACCCCTATTCTACCTTAGGTAGGAGGAGAATGTTTTAAAGAATTACAGAGGCAAGATTCCATGTGAAAAGAGCTGCACAGTGATTAAAAAGTACTGTTTGTTGTTTGACTTCCCTTTTTTCAGGCTTTTGGCACTATTCTAATTCAGGTCCACCGTCCTTTGTCATCTAGTAGTGATCAAAATCATTTGGAAGCAGTCAAGGTCAGAGAGCTTAAAATAGGGTGAAGAAGGTGGTGATGAGGAAGCAGGAAGGAGCCTGGGAAGCAAATGAGTGAGTGGAGTAAGTGCCGAGTGAGTGCCAGGGCGCCTGGGTGGCTCAGTCAGTTAAGTGTCCCTGAGCATGGAGCCTACTTCTGATAAATTTTTTAAAAGTAAAATAAGAGTAAATAATATAAAATAAAATAAATAAAAACAAAATAATGAAATAAAAATACAATAGTGCCGAATTCCATTCCTCCAACTTGAGATAGGAAGTAGTGCTGACTGTGGAACAGTTGAGCAGAGGTGTTAAAACTTCATCCTCACTGTGAAATGCCAGGCAGTGGCACTTATTATTTATCATTTATGTTGAAATAAACCCAGCAGAAACAGGTCTGTGTCCGTTCACATGGATGAGGCACAAAACTCACCATACTAAAAAAAAAAGAAAAAGAAAACAGTGCTAAGTCTGCATCACCATCAGTGGAAAGCCATTTGCTGTCTTATTCGTTTAACCAGGCAAGACCCCAGCCTCCTCTTCAGCCTTAGGTAAGTTATGACAGTGTTTGTCTTCCCTGTCTTCCCTCCCTCTACCACACTGGCACCAAGCTCTTCCTAGGTATGGACTGTGTCTGCCTTGTCCACAGCTTAGTATTTTGCATGTAGATACCCAATTACATTTTGAATTGAATTATGTGGAAAATGTATCCTTTGACAAACTTAAGTTACACTTACAAACCAAAGTTTTGTAAGAGAAAAAGAAATTACTATTCTTGCTGCCTTCAGGTAGGAAATCTATCAATACTAGAAATTGAGACACTCTTTTCAGCTTTCTGTTTTATTTTGTTGTTAAGACAAAGGAAAAGAATATGTAGGAAGTAGAATTTGGGGAAGTTTTTTTAAGCTTAATTTTCAGAATTTGAAGGGATAAAGAATCACTATGTGTTAAAAGTGAAAACTGATGACTGAGGAACAGATAAACTCCATGGTGACTGTGTTTCCTAAAGAATATGTGTTTATATGCCTTTGTTTTTGAAGAATGCATACAAAATTGTGCTTATTGCTGAGGAACTAGGTGTGTCTGTATCTGTCATGTTTGAATGTCTTTCGGGTACAGGAGGTAAGCAGAAGTTAGGAAGGAGACTTGTACTTTTCATTTTTTATTTTTCTGTAAGATGTGAAGTTTCTTACCAAGCATACTACCTGTTTCTCTCATGCCAGTTACAGATACATGGATCGTGAAGTGGGGCTAGGGAGGAGTCTGCTCTGGGCTATCTCAAAGATAAGACCACAGTTTAAAAAAATAAAAGAAAAATTAACACATCTACTTGAGGACACTTTAACATGAGTGACAGTAGTAAAATGAATTTTTGTTAATATCTGCTTGAAGTATCTATCAAACTTGAATTGTTTGAAACCCTCAGGCAGGTCATTTTTCTGAATAGCTGTGTTTTCCAAATGATTAAGAACTCATCCTTTTAAGCAACAATACTGTATTATTATTTTATTTTAAAAACTTTATTTTTAAAAATTTAGTTTTTAGAAACAACTTTTTAAGGGGCATCTGGGTGGCTCAGTCAGTTAAGTATCCGACTGCAGCTCAGGTCATGATCTTAACGATTTGTGGGTTCAAGCCTTATGTCAGGCTCTGTGCTGACAGCTCAGAGCATGCAGCCTGCCTCAGATTCTGTGTCTCCCTTTCTCCATTCCTCCCTGGATCATACTCTGTCTCTCTCTCTCTCAAAAATAAATAAACATTAAAAAAATTTTTTTTAAACTGTTTAAAATTGAGATACAGCTGGCACAATGTTACATTACTTCCAGGTGTATAGCATTGTGATTTGACAAATATGTTATTCTATGCTCACCACAAGTGCAGCAACCATCTGTCACCATACAAGGCTATCGTAATACCATTGATTATATTCCTTATGCTGTACCTTTCATCCCCATAACTTATTCATCCATAACAGGAAGATGTATCTTCTATTCCCCTTTACCCATTTTACCTACCCCTTCCCCCTCTGACAACCATCAGTTCTCTGTATTTATGGGTCAGATTCTGCTTTTGTTTGTTTGTTCCATTGTGTTTTTAGATCCCACTTATGTGAGATCATACAGGATTTGTCTTTCCCTGCATGATTTAATTCACTTACATAATACCCTCTAGGTCCATCTATGTTGTTGCAAATGGCAAGAACTCATTCTTTTTTTATGACTAAGTAATATTCCATTGTATTATGTATATATATACGTCACATCTTTATCCATTCATTGATTGATGGACACTTGGTTTGCTTCCATATGTTGGCTGCTATAAATAACACTGCAATAAACAGGGATGCATATGAATTATTGTTTTTGTTTTCTTTGGGTAAATGCTTAATAGTGGAATTACTGGATCATACGGTGTTTTTAATTTTAATTTTCTTGAGGAACTTCCATACTGTTTTTCACAGTGGCTGCACCAATTTGCATCTCCACCAAAAGTGTATGAGGGTCCCTTTTTCTTCATATCCTTGCCAATAATTTTTTTTTTATTATTTATTTCTAGGAGAGAGAGAGAGACAGCGTGAGCAGGGAAGGGTCAGAGAGAGAGGGAGTCACAGACTGAAACAGGCTCCAGGCTCTGAGCTGGCAGTCAGCACAGAGCCCGACGCGGGGCTCGAACCCACGAACCGCGAGATCATGACCCAAGCGAAAGTCGGACGCTTAACCGACTAAGCCACCCAGGTGCCCCTTTGCCAATAATTATTATTTCCTACCTTTTTGATTCTAGCCATTCTGATTGGTGCAAGCGATATTTCATTGTGGTTTTAATTTGCATTTCCCTGATGATGAGTTACGTTCAGCACTGTCAAGTATCTGTTTGCCATCTGTATGTCTTCTTTGGAAAAACATCAGTTTAGTTTCTCTGCCCATTTTTTAATTGGATTGTTTGGTTTTTTTGGTGTTAAGTTGTGTAAGTTCTTTATATTTTTTGGGTATTATCTCCTTTTCAGATACACCATTGGCAAACATCTCCATTCAGTAGGTTGCCTTTTCATTGTTTTCTTTTGCAAAATCTTTTTATTTTGGCATAGTCCCAATAGTTTATTTTTCCTTTTGTCTCCCTTGCCTGAAGAGACATATCTGGAGAAATATTTAAGCAACAATATTTCCAAAATATGTCGCATTCTTAACAGTGTGTAGAACATAACCATTAGCCCCACAGTCATTCTCATGAACTCAAGTTGTACTGCATCACTTGCTCCTACACTGGCCCCAAAAATGATGTGGTTTGTCTCTTATCCAAAACTTTTTTTTATTATTGTCACTTGCAAGTTTCATTAGCTCACCAAAAATGAACTTTCTTGAGTCAATACTACGTTCTGATCTGTAAGATTAGAATTCAGATTAGAATGTTTCCAAGACTAGTGTGTAAGGTAGGAAAGAGGAATGAGGTTGCAGGAGAAGGACTCTCCTTGCAGTAAAACACATGAGCTTTATTGTTTCCGTTAACAGATCCTCATGAGGTTCTTCTACTAGGTTTCCAGTGCTCTGCTTCTAGTTGTTGGCCTAGGAGGGCTTCCATGTATGAGCACTGGGACATCTGTTGGCTGCCAGGAGGCTTTCTGGGTTATTCCCTGATTATTATTTCCTTAGCAGTATTCCATCCACATTGTTGGTATAAACTCCAGAAGTGGCAGTGTATATGAGTATTTATATATATATTTTTAAATGTTTTATTTATTTCTAGGAGAGAGAGAGAGACAGCATGAGCAGGGGAGAGTCAGAGAGAGAGGGAGACACAGAATTGGAAACAGGCTCCAGGCTCTGAACTGGCTGTCAGCACAGAGCCCGATGCGGGGCTCGAACCCACGAACCGCGAGATCATGACCTAAGCGAAAGTCGGACTCTTAACCGACTAGGCCACCCAGGCACCCCTATTTATATTTTTTAAACAAAGATTGTTTCTTTATAGAAAATGTCTGCAGAAGTTGTTGAGATAGAAGCTACTCCTGGACATCAAGTATGTGATATGACTATAAAAAGTTGCACAAGTTGTGCAACTCATGAAGTATTTATGAAGCAGGTTGTGTCTTTTAAACCCTTTTAGTACCACTTTATCTACTAGGTGGAAACAATGGCAGTAAGGCCTGTGCTGAAGACATGTACAATTTTTATACTCCGTATATACCCCTTGAGTAAGGATGAGATAAAAGTATTTTATCATGGGCTGGATTCTGTGTAGGAAAGAAATGAATATGAATAGATGTTTGCAAAAAAAGAAGGATATTTGGCATAGTGATTATTAGTCTTTTGTAAGTTATTTTAGCCTAAGAAGAAATGTTTTAAGCTTTTTGTAGGGGTGGGATTGGGGTGGTGTTTTCTTACTGTTATTGTCATTAATAATGTGAAGTTTATCTTTGGATAACTTCCCATAAGTGGACCTGCTTTTCCCGAAATTGGTATACTTTAATTCTCTGCTTGGGTACTTGACAGATATTTATCTTGCTGGTTTTAACAATATTAATTTGCAAATAGTGGAAACTACAGTGGGCACTGGTAAGTTGTTAACAAGTAAATAATGCTTTGGTACCTGTGGTGGTTTTAAAACCTAACCACAAATTCTGTGACATGTTCCTATCTACGTGGAGGAGCATTATTCTCCTCCCTTTGAACATGGGCTGAATTTAGTGATTCCCTTCCAATAAATAGAATATGGAAGGGATGGTGTGTCACTTCTAATGGAAGGTAATGAAAGGCATTGTTTCCACCTTACCCTTTTTGGGATCACCCACCCTGGGAAAACCAGCTGCCACAGTGTGAAGGCATCCAAGCAGCACTGTAGAGGGGACATAGAGATGAGGAACTGCCAGCAGCCCTGTGAGGGAGCCATATTGGAAGCAAATCCCCCAACCCGTCTAACTCCGATGCCTGTAGCTCTGTCTGACACCTTGATGTAGTCTCAGGAGAGACCCTGAGCCAGAACTGCCCAGCTAAGCCACTCCCAAATTCCCAATGCACAGAAACTGAGATAATGAATGTTTGTTGTTTAAGCTAGTGTCTTTGGAGTAATTTCCCCCCAAATTTATTTATTATTTATTTTGAGAAAGAGAAAGCATGAGGAGGTAGGGTCAGAGAGCAGGAGACAGAGAATCCCAAGCAGGTTCTGCAGGGTCAGCACACAGAACCTGACATGGGGCTTGAACCCATGAAACTGACATCATGACCTGAACTGAAATCAAGAGACATTTAACCGACTGAGCCACCCAAGCAGTCCTGGAGTAATTTCTTAATATAGCATTAGATAATTAATAATACTGTCTGAGAAAAGTTGGGTGGCCAGCCTATGTCAAGTTGTTACTTTAAACATAGAACAAAGCCTGCTTATTTCAAATTATGTTAAGTCAGCATAAGCTACCTATTATTACATTTGTTCTCAGGGAAACCTGGGCCTGGGATACTTTTACCGTGAGGTTTGAGTCCATGGTATCTCGAAATAGAACTAACTTCCCACGGTACATTTAGCAGGCCTCAAATTTCATTTCCTAGGAGTACTAGGATCAATTTTCTGGAAGCCCAACTGGGGCTAATCCAAAATGAAACCAAAAATTTGAGAAGATTTTGACCCTGAGGATTCAGTGAGCTAACCAAATCCATGGGTTCCTCCCTCCCTTCCTTTCTGCTGTTGCATTGCTGACAACTTGTTACCAGGATGGGGTGTTAACACTGTGCACTTGTTACCCGGCTGTCAAAGGAGCATAATACTGTGGAAGTAGCTAAAAAACAACAACAACAACAACAAAAACCTTTTTTAAAGCTGGAATTGATCTTGTCTTGATAGCCAGTGCTAAAACCAGGCAAAAGTAAATTGCACTTTCAAAGTGGCAGATATAGTCCAGACAGTGTCTGCACTCCTTGTAGAAGAATCTCCTGCGTGTGCTCAGCATTCTGTTGCTAGCTCTGTCAGAGGCAGCCTGCAGAAGAATAATCGGCAGCAGTTCCACGTCTGCATTTTAGGAGTCAGTACTGGGACTGGGACTGGGAGAGCAGGGGAGGAGAACCCCAAAGGAGGACTCGCCAGCCCTTGCCAAAAGACTGGAAGGGCAGTAACTGAGAGTCAGGTGGTCTGGGTCCAGTCCTGGCCTCACTGGTTTCTAATACTTGGACAAACTCCATCTCTCTGACCCTGGGGTTTTCATCTGTGAAATTATAGATCTGGTGCTCCGTGAGTCTCAAAGGAGGCCGTAGGCCTGCCTTCCAAGTTCATGTATGGCTTTTTCAAACAAAACATTTCCATCTTCTTCCCATTGGCTGCAAATGATGGCCATAGGGAACTTCTCTCACCAAGGGGACCAAGGGACACCCCTTCATGTCATGGTGGGGAGATGGCAGTGAGCCATTGGGCAGATGATCTCAAGAGCATTCAGCGGAGTCCCAAGGAGCTGGGTCCCAAGACCAGTGACAGGATTGCCCTCTTCACAATTTCTTTTTTTTAATCCTTTACAATACTGATTTATCTGTTTTTTTGAAGTTTTTATCCCAGTTAGTTAACATGCAGTGAAACATTAGTTTCAGGTGTACAATACAGTGATTCAGCAGTTCCACACAACACCCAGTGCTCATCACAAGTGCACTCCCTAATCCCCATCACCTATTTCCTCCATGCCCCCACCCACCTCCCTTCTGGTGACTGTCAGTTTGTTCTCTATAGTTAAGAGTCTATTTCTTGGTTTGCCTTTCTCTCTTTTTTTCCCCTTTGCTATTTTTCAGACTCCATGTTGACGTTTGAGGACTTCTTTTCTCTTCAAAGTTATCTTGGATTTCGTTTGAGGATGAGGTTTGGGAAGGCAGACATAGTATGATTTGCCTCAGGGCTCCTAGTCTTAGAAGTGGTCTAGAATGCATCACTGCTTTGTAACTCTGGGCTACAATGGAGGGCTCCAGATCCTTACATATTCAGCATGGACTGCCCTCTACATTCTCCATGGAACATGTCATTTTTTATGGTCACCAACCATTTATCATTTAGGAAATGTTCCTGAATCTTGCAGAAAGTTTCTAGTTATTTGTTCTGGTGACAAGTCACAGTAGAAGAAGAAATGCTCAGGGGCCGCCTGGGTGGCTCAGTTAGCTGAGCATCTGACTCTTGATTTCAGCTCAGGTCAGGATCCCAGGGTTGTGGGATTGAGCCCTGGGTTGGGCTCTGTGCTGAACATGGAATCTGCTTGAGATTCTCTCTTTCCCTCTACCCCTCTACCCTGCTTGTACCCTCTCTTTCTCTCTCTCTAAAATAAAAAAAAAAAAAAATTAGAAAAAAATAAAGCTCAGGCTTCAAGTGGCAGCATTCTGGAGGACCAAGTAAAGGAATAGATATGAAAGTACTTTGCGATCTCTAACTCAGGATGTATGCATCATTTCTTGAGAAGCCAGCCAAACTTCTCAACATAGGCAGCCTCATTTAACCTGTACCATAGTGCCATAGGTTGATAAAACCCTTTTTAAAAAAGTTCAGTGTGTATTGTATTCTTACCAGGCAGTGTGCTAAGCCTTTGATGTGCATTCTCAATTATTTCATACTCTGCTCCTTATGAGGTTGATACTAATAGTCTTGTCCCTATTTTTCAGATGAGAAAATAGTCTTAGGAGGTTGTAACTTCTTCAAGTTCACATAAGTGGCAGAGCCAATGTGACGTTAGTCTTGTATGTGACAAACCTAGAGCAGTTAACAGTTTTATTATGCTGCCTTCTCTGGGGGCATCAAAGCCTTGCAAGAACTACCACTCTTTCCCTCCATTTCTCCTTTCCCACCCCAGCCAGTGTAGAACCAGGCAGGCAATTCTATCACTGTCTTCAACACATGCTCAGCCCTGTGCTTGAATCTGTCCCTGCACAGCTGCCTGCCTCCAACCTCCTCTGGGCCCCTTCCACTCTAAGCTCAGCCATCCTTTAAATCCAGGTCAAGTTCACCTTGCTTTCTTAACCCAGACTGTCTTGAACTTTTGTTAGTTCTCTCTCCTTTACCACTTTATGTTATTTCCTGTCCATAAGTTCTGTCTCTTCAGCTAAACGTTCAGCTCTTTGAAGTCCTGGCACTGCTGTAACCAGGGTTTCATCAATCTCAAGGAACTCCCAGATGGAATCACTGCCAGGCAAATAATGGGGGGATTCTGTGAGCACAGCAAACAGCAAGAGACTGGAAAGACGAGCAGTTGCAATGGGCACATTCAGCTGCAAATCCCAAGGATCAGCCACTTGATTGAACTTCAAGGACAGATTCTTATTCTGGTGGAATTTGGGTATCAGACAAAGCACTGAGATATGGATAACAGTACAGGAACACAATTGCTGGGACTGATAAACAGAAGGGCTTGATCCTAGAGAATAATACTAGAACCATGTTGGCAGATCAAAGCAGGGCCTGCAGCAATGCTGACTGGGCATCACACTGGAATTGGAGGCCTCAAGTCCAGGTAAGATGTCCAGCTGTTATTAGATACTGGTGTGGCCTAATGGAGTGATCCCAGAGTTCCAGACTTAATGACCCAATAACCCTTTTTATCACAGAATACCTTACAAGAACTTGAATCTGTCTGAGCGAACATTAGCCTCGATAATGCTAGGCATTGTATAGGCTTGTTAAATTGGATAGTTGTGGGAGAGCTTACATGCAATTGTCAGAATCTATTCACCTGAAAAATTGTTTATGAAATTTCTGAAGACAGTGCAGTGCAGTGCTTAAGAGCATAGACTCTGACCTGGTTGTCCTGAATGTGTGGCATTGGACAAGTTACTTGACCCAGTTTCCTCTTCTATAGAAGAGGGAAGATGATACACTATCCTCTCAGGAAGGTAGCCGTGAAGATCAAATAAGTTAATAATATATTCGGTTAGAATAGTGCTTGGCCCATAATAAGCATGATATGTTAGCTATTATTCTAGGCAGAATGAATTTTAGGGATGCTTTCAAGAATAAATCATTGACTTCTGTTGTCATGCTCGCTTACCATTTATCCTACATAAAATTCTCTCTTGCTCACACAAGAAGATTGATTAATAAACAGATACTGCTTAAAGTCACTGTCCCTTTAAAAAAAAAATTGCAGAACCTCAGATAGCTGTCTAGCCTCTGTGGCAAAATTAAAATATATCTCAGTTAAATGAGATTTGTTTTAATGTTCTACTAGGTGAAGATTGAATGCTTTCTTTTTTTAGAGGCACTTTACCTAGATATTATTTTCTGATTAATGAAATACAAGTTAGGATAACTCATTTCACACACACAAGCACACAATACCAAAAAAAAAAAAAGTTTTTGTATCAAAACATAGGCACCAATGCTGGATGAAATTAATTGGGTGTCAAAAAATTTAAAACAATAACTAAGAATTAAACTTCACAGTCTAAAAAATAATTCTATTCTTACCACACATGAAAAGATTTTAAAACATTTTCTATTCTAGACTTTTCTTGTCTGAGAGGCTAGATTAGAATTATAAAATTTTTGAGCTATAAGACATCTTGTTTTGCAGTTGAGGAAACTGACTTCCACAGAGGAACAGCCAATCCTGGAGAGTCTGGTCTGGAAGGTAGGTGTTCCAGAGTCTTGTCTAGGGACCCGTGGCAGACTTGGTGTCATTCATGCAACCCCAGCAGCTCTGAGGCCCAGCTCCCACACCTCCCCTGTGCTAGAGGTAAAGTCGTGAAGTGTGGCGAATGAACATTCTCAAGGCCTCACACAGTGCTCCATTTCAGGGTTTTCCATTGTTGAGTTCTTTGCAAAACTTGGAGTCACCCTTATGTTGAATTTGTTTACAGCAAATTTCTGTGTTGTAGATTACATGGGAGTGTACATTAAGAACTGAAAAGTACTGGTGCCTGGCTCCCTCCCCCCAAGATTCTGGTTCAGTTTGGCTTTTTTTTTTTTTTTTTTTTAAAGCTCTGTAACCTGCTCTAGAGCAACAGCTTTCCTGCAGAGAGAAAACTCCTATGTGAATCACAGACCCTATTTTAACCTCCCTTCTGTTATAGTTGGGAAACGTGAAGGACTTCTGCTGCTATATTGGATATAAAATCATGAATCTGTGTGTGCTTCGTGATGAACTTGTGTTGGAGAGGGAGGGTCTGTCGGACTGGGTTGGAGGGGAAGAAAGTTGGGTTCATCATTTAGTACTTATTGAGATGAGAAGGACCTAATTGCTACCCTCACAGAGCTCACAGCTGGGCTGACTGGAGACCACAGTGAAGCTGACATTGTACATTTTTGTTTTTTTTGCAACCAAAAGTACTTTGATTGAGACACTTATTGAAGGCACTGTACATAACTGATAAATAAGGCAGGGGCCCTGCCTTCATTTCAATGGTATAGGGTAACATAGGCATGACACTATAGTTTGAAATAGACTCAGAAAATAGGTCTGACCAAACCACCTTGGGAATTCAGAGGAGAGAGATGATGTGCAGTCTGTATGGGGTGAGCATTAGGGACAGTATCCAGGAATACTTTGTTATCTCATTTATTCCATCAATTCATTTGATGACTTCAAGGTCTCAGACATCGTGCCAGGTACTGAGGTGTAATGATGAAAGGGTCGCAAGCTTTTAGGGGCCTCAATTAAATAGAGAAGAACAAAAACAATACAGGAGGTTCATTATGAGTTGTATCCTAGTTTGGGAAGTGTTAAATTTTGGAAAAATATGTATTTTAGAATTAATAATGTAGTCATAAATAACCCAGAGTGCTTTCTATGGCCCAGATCAAGTGATTATTCATACCAAGTTCTTGTCTCAAGGTTTGCTCCAGGGGAACTCAAACTGATAACAGGGAGTTTGACCTTCATCCTGAAGGCAATGTAGAGTCATTGAAGAGTTTTAGTTGAGGGAGTGATACATAATTTCTTCTTTAAAAAGATCACTCTGGATACAGTGTGAGGAATGCCAAAGGGGAGATAGAATATTTAGGTCCTGAGGTC
This sequence comes from Hyaena hyaena, assembly GCF_003009895.1. Taxonomy (NCBI): domain Eukaryota; kingdom Metazoa; phylum Chordata; class Mammalia; order Carnivora; family Hyaenidae; genus Hyaena; species Hyaena hyaena. Next base: position 625,834 of record NW_024081422.1, on the reverse strand, counting down.
TAAGAGTACAGATGAGATGTGGGAAGCGTCCCGGACAGATTGATGGACAGTGATGAGGGTGAGTATAGACTGAAATGGAAGGAAGAGAAATTTAAGAGGTGGTAATCAATAGGAATCTATGACTGTCTGATTGGTTTGGAGGTTGCAGAGAGGATGGAGAATGCTGGATGAAATTGCCAAGGAAGAATAATTCCAGTGAGAAATAAATACTACACTGGCAGGGATCTTCCTTCCCATTTGACCTGGCCCTTGAAAGATGACCGAGACTTTTTAGAAAACGTTTTTCCTAATTACTCCATACCATCATTATAAATGCTTTACATGTTTATTTTGGATTTGGGGAATAATAATTCTTAAAACCTCAAAATCCTATCAATCGCCATTAAAATTTCAGTTCATCTCTCCCATATTTTAGTAACTGCTAGCTACCTTGATAATAAAAATCAAGTCATATAGTATATAATTTGGCATTCTGTCCTTTTCACATACTGTGGACATTTTCCTGTCATTCTTTAAAAAACATAATTTTGGGGGGCACCTGGATGGCTCAGTTGGTTGAGCATCCAACTCTTGATATCAGCTCAGGTTGTGATCTCTCCTTGTGTTCTCAGAGTCTTTGAGATTAAAACCCATATTGGGCTTCATGTTTGGTGTGGTGCCTACTTGAGATTCTCTTTCCCTCTCTCTCTGCCCCTCCCCTGTGGGCACATGCACTCTTTCTGTCTCTCTCTCAATATAAAATAAATACACTTAAAAAAAAACAACCTTTTAATAAACCTAGCCAAAAATATAAGAGACCTGTATGATGAAAACTATGGAAAACTTATGAAGGAAATTGAAGAAGACACAAAGAAATGGAAAAACATTCCATGCTCATGGATCAGAAGAATAAATATTGTTAAAATGTCATTACTACCCAAAGCAATCTACACATTCAATGCAATCCCGATCAAAATTGCACCAGCATTCTTCTCAAAGATAGAACAAACTACCCTAAAACTTGTATGGAACCACAGAAGACCCCAAAATATCCAAAGGAATATGGAAGAAGAAAACTAAAATGGGAGGCATCACAATCCCAGACTTTAGCCTCTACTACAAAGCTGTCATCATCAAGACAGTATGGTATTGGCACAAAAACAGACACATACACCAATGGAATAGAATAGAGAACTCAGAATTGGACCCACAAATGTATGGCCAACTAATCTTTGACAAAGCGGGAAAGAGTATCCAATGGAAAAAAGACAGCCACTTTAACAGATGGTGCTGGGAGAACTGGACAACAACATGCAAAAGAATGAAACTAAATCATTTTATCACAGCATACACAAAAATAAACTCAAAATGGATAAATAACCTGAATGTGAGACAGGAAACCATCAAAACCTTAGAGGAGAAAGCAGGCAACAACCTCCTTGACCTCAACTGCAGCAATTTCTTACTTGACACATCCCCAAAGGCAAGGGAATCAAGAGCAAAAATAAACTATTGGGACCTCATCAAGATAAAAAGCTTCTGCACGGCAAAGGAAACAATCAATAAAACTAATGGGCAACAGACAGAATGGGAAAAGATAGTTGCAAATGACATATCAGATAAAGGGCTAGTATCCAAAATCTATAAGGAACCCACCAAACTTCACACCTGGAAAAAATAATCCAGTGAAGAAAAGGGTAGAAGACATGAGCAGACACCTCTCCAAAGAGGACATCCAGATAGACAACAGACATGTGAAATGATGCTCAGCATCCCTCATCAGCAGGGAAATGCAGATCAAAACCACAATGAGATACCACCTCACACCAGTCAGAGTGGCTAAATTGAACAAATTAGGAGACTCTAGATGCTGGTCAGGATGTGGAGAAATGGGCACCCTCCTACACTGTTGGTAGGAATATAAACTGGTGTGGCCCCTCTGGAAAACAGTGTGGAGGTTCCCCAAAAAATTAACAATAGAACTCCCCTATGACTCAGCAATAGCACTGCTAGGAATGTAATCAAGGGATACAGGAATGCTGATGCATAGGGGACACATGTACCCCAATGTTCATAGCAGCAGCACTCTCAACAATAGCCAAAACATGGAAAGGGCCTAAGTGTCCATCAACCGATGCATGGATCAAGAAGATGTGGTTTATCTATACCATGGAATACTACATGGCAATGAGAAAGAATGAAATCTGGCCATGTGTAGCAACATGGATGGAACTTGAGGGTGTTATGCTGAGTGAAATAAGTCAGGCAGAGAAGGACAGATACCCTATGTTTGCATGTATAGGTGGATTAGAAAGAACTTAATGAAGGACCATGGTGGGGGAGAAGGGGAAAAATAGTTGGGGAGAGGGAGAGAGGCAAACCATGAAAGACACTTTTTTTTTTTCTAGGAGAGAGAGAGAGAGAGACAGCGTGAGCAGGGGAGGGTCAGAAAGAGAGGGAGTCACAGACTGAAACAGGCTCCAGGCTCTGAGCTGGCAGTCAGCACAGAGCCCCACGCGGGGCTCGAACCCACAAACCGCGAGATCATGACCTAAGCGAAAGTCGGACGCTTAACCGACTAAGCCACCCAGGCGCCCCTGAAAGACTCTTGAATGCTGAGAACAAACTGAGGACTAATGGGTGTAGGGGGGAGGGGGGAAATGGGCATGGAAGAGGGCACTTGTGGGGATGAGCACTGGGTGTTATATGGAAACCAACTTGACAATAAACTATTTGTAAAAAATAAATAAAGGAGAAAAAAATATCTTCACATCCTAGATGGTGAGAGCAAGCAAACACACATGTTCTAATAGTTTTGTGTGTATATTTATTACATTTAAACCATTGCATGTCTAGAATTCATTTTCATGTAAACTGTGAGGCAGGGATTTGAGTCCCTCTGCCCTCCACAGGCTACTTTGCATTGCACACAATTCTTAATAACTTATCATTTGAATTGATTTCACTGATTTGAATTATCACTTTATGTATTTGAGTCATCTGTGGATGCTGTATTGTGTTCTATCTTATTCAAATGGCTTAATTATCAGATTTTTATATTTTATTGGCTAATGTAGCTATTTCTCCCTCATTCCCTCCCCTTTCCTGTAATTGTCCTTGCTATGCATCTATGTTTATTTTTCCTTATAAACTTTAGAAGTAACTTACCTAGTTTGAAAAGCATTCTGTTGGTTTGTATATTTAAGGATTATTTAGGGAAAATTAACTTCTCTGTACTTTGACATCTTATTAAAGTGCAAGATGTATGTTTCCATTCATTAAAATCTTATAGATGATTGTTTAATTAGTACATTAGTTCAGATTCCTCTTTTATAATCTCAGTCCTTTCTTTGGCACTAATTAGGATAACTTATCTTAAAGTTTGAAGAACCTTAGGAGAGAGCTAGGAATTCTCACCCATTTGTTCATTAATGAATTCATTTGGTCATCATTTAAAAAGTATTTGAGACCAGGGCTTCTGGGTGGCTCAGTCGGTTAAGCATCCAACTTCAGTTCAGGTCATCTCGTGGTTCGTGGGTTCGACCCTGTGACAGGCTCTGTGCTGACAGCTAGCTCAGAGCCTGGAGCCTGCTTCGGATTCTGTGTCTCCCTTTCTCTCTGACCCTCCCCTGCTTTCTCTCTCTCTCTCTCTCTCTCTCTCTCTCATAAATAAAACATTTTTAAAAATGTATTTGAGACCAATTATACGCAGACACAGTGTTAGGTGATGAAGATACAATGGTGAACAAATCAAAAATGGTCCCTTCTCCCACAGAGTACATAGTCTAGTGGGTATATAAATAGATGCTGATTTTATTCCCAACTTGGTTATTATTTCTGTCTTCTGGTATTTTTAACATGATCTTAACTTAGATTCTTTCTTTGTTAAAGTTTCCCCCCAAAACACACTCAGAGACAAATATTTGCAAAGGGAATGGGAAGGTGAGGAAGTAGAAAAATGGAAGGAAGAAAGCCAATAAAAAAGTGAGTAGGTTACTACAGTGGACAGCTGGGGTTCAATCCTGCTGCACACCTTCTGAGAGACTCTAAATCAGTTTACCGAGGGACAAAGAAACTGGGGAATTACTGTTCCTCAGTTGAGGGTTGCTCCTTGGAGGTATAGCTCCCTGGCACTTCTGGCTTGCCCTATGTGTGGTCAAGAATCCTTCTGCAGCCAGGGAGGCTCTTCAGACAGAGGAATGCAGGTGCTGGAAGTAGGAAGCCACAGATGATAGGGACTGCACCTGGAAGATGTGGGTGATCTCAGAACTGGGCTGAGGGGACCCAGATGGGGCACTGATGGTATCTGCTACAGACACTATCTGGAAAAGGGAGAAATCTCTGGAGAGTATATTTACATGGAGTTGGGAAGTGGGGGAATGGGAGAGAAAATCAGACAGTGTGGAAAGTCAGTATAGTTCAGAGAGTAATCAATAGTATTGGTCAATAGAATTGATTGATCACAATTAAGATTTCACATTCCATTTTGAGTTGTTTATGAATCACATGGCAAGATTAATGACAGCCTTTCGAATTTGTGTGTGTTTGCAAGGTTTGCTCTGTGATGCTTTAAAACATGATTAAATGATTTTTAGAGATGCTTATGTAAATTTTAACTTTAGTCTACTTTAATATTTTTATAGGAAAAGTGAAAAATAATAGATGTCACATTAAAAGCTATATTTGACAATAAGATAATAAAGTAGGATGATGGGAAGAATAAAATTGAAGAAAGAACAGTGGCTTTGGGGTTGGCTCTGAGTTTGCCACTGGCAATGTGACCTTGGGCAAGTTGCTGATCTGTTCTCTGAGCCAGAATATTTTTATCTGGAAGATGTGACAGTTCCTTCTTCAACAGATTATTTTAGTTTGGGTTTTCCCTGAAGAAGATTCTAAGAAGAGATGCATTTGGAGCATAGGAATTTGGGGAACTGTAAACACTTCAGGTATATTGTGCCTCTGGAAATGTGTATTTAGCACATGACTATTTTTCCTCAAGTTAGCTTTAGGGGAATCACTATTTTTAGTTTTTTTTTCTTCTTAATAACAAGCTATTGTTATAATGACACATTTATTGTTGCTATGGGTTGATACCTTTTCTTATGAAAAGGATACGTTTTTTTCATGGGGTGTGTAGTTTTTTTTAAAAAATATTAATCATATACAAGGAAAATACTTCATGGGGAAAGAATTCATTCTGGCAGAGTAAGGAACGAAGGGAAGACAGAAGTGGTGGGGAAACCTATAGCCCCATATGGAGCAAAATTTCATGTGAAATCCAAGATTGATGTCTCACTCATCCCATATTTTCCTTTTTGTTTGTTTGGTTGGTTAGGGGTTTTTTGGTAATGATAACTTTTATTTTAAAAAGTTAAATTCCCTTTCTAATGCCTCAGGTGGTTTGTGTGTGTGTGTGTGTGTGTGTGTGTGTGTGTGTGTGTGTGGCTGAGGTATAGAGTTGGCAAAAGACTATTTTTATGAACCCATTACAAATTGAAGGAGCCTTTTCTGTCTAATCTGCCACAGGGCAGTCCATCTTAGCTCTGAATTTATGCATGTGCACACCACTGACAGTGCTGTGGCTTGGAATCATAGACTCATCTCACCTTTTACTTTCCTGCAAAAGAAACTAGCAAAGCCTGAATGGGAATGTAACTTAATGGCAGCCACAACATTAGGTTCTGGCACAATTAGACATGAGTTGATGGGGGTCACAGCTTTAATTCCTGGCTGGAGCTAGCTGTTCACTGTTTCCAGCTCTGAGCACACTTCCCAGGAATGAAACTGTCAGATAGGGATTTCTCTAGGTGATAAGACAGGACTCTTGGTGGCTAGATTTGTGCTGAGGCCCACGGGCTGAGAGTTACTGAAAGGAGCTAATTTTCTAAACCAAGGGGCTGGATGTCCTAGATGGATTTGCATCATGGTGGAGAGTGAGGACTAGAGTATCTGAGGCCTGAAGGAGGACAGTGGAGGCAACTTTTTCTTGCAAGGAGTTTTCTTATTGCTGTTGCATTTCTCAAGGGGGAGGGAAAGAGGGAACTCCCCCATCAACTTAACCAAAGGAGAGGGGCTCTAAGGAAGCTACTTTGAGAACTTGATCTGCTGCCCCTGGAATATAGGGGATATGGTGGATTGGAGGGTGACACACGCCTGCTGGGGAGAGGCCATGGCTACCTGTCTGAGGGGAGAGAGAGAATGAGACCAACAGAGCAAGAGGAGAATTCCTTTCCTCCTCACTCACTCCTCACTCACTAAGTTGGTCACAGCCTACTTAGTGCATTCAGTTCTTTCAACATACTTGTTACATTGGTCAATCTATTTACTTCCTGGCACCTGCATTTCTTTTTGAGACAGAAACTATTTATAAGCTAGTATCAAATACTATGATTCTGCTTTTAAGTATCCTCTGCTAATGGGCTGTCCTCAGAGCTGGCTGTGTTTCCACTAAGAGCCGAGGCAAGAATGTGTATTCCTCAGGGACCAAATGAAGGACACAAGGAAAGAAGCCTGTTTAAAACTACCTGGAGAGAGGGTACTGCATTCATTTCCCAGGACTACTGTAAAAAAAAAATAAAAAAAAAAAATCACCACATGAGGGGCACCTGGGTGGCTCAGTCAGTTGATCATCCAACTTCAGCTCAGGTCATGATCTCACGGTTCGTGTGTTCGAGCCCCGCATCGAGCTCTATGGTGACAGAGTCTGGAGCCCGCTTCAGATTCTGTGTCTCCCTCTCTCTCTGCCCTTCCTCTGCTTGCACTCTCTCAAAACTAAATACATTTTTAAAAAAAATTTTTTAATCACCATAAGATTGGTGGCTTAACATGACAGGTATTTATTCCCTCAGAGTTTTGGAGGTCTGAAGTCTGAAATCAGGGTAGTATGTTGGCTCTACAGAATAATCCATCCCTTGCCTCTTCCAGCTTCTGGTGGCTGCTCGCATTCCTTGGCTTGTGGCCACATAACTCTAAGCTCTGCCTCTGTGGTCACATTGCCTTCTCCTCTTCTGGGTCACATCTCCCTCTGCCTCTGTCTTATAAGGATACTTGTGATTGCGTTTTGAGGTCCACTTAGATAACCAACAATAGTCCTCACATGTCAAAATCCACAGTGTAACCACTTCTACAAAATTTTGTGTTGTTTTGTTTTGTTTTTGACGTAGAAGGTAACATTAACAGGTTCCAAGGATTAGGACATGGGTAAACTTGGGGTGGGGCTATTATTCAGCCTACCACAGGTAGGGAGTCCCACCAGAGAATCTATTGGATGGACTGATGGATGAGCAGAGCTCTGGGTTCAGGAAGACCACTTGTGAAGCAGATGCTTTTACTGCTCAGCTGTGATTTCAGTTGCAGCTGCAGAGGGCCTTTCCCTGCAACCTCAGACTTCTGCTAACTTGTGTTCAGCACTAAGGGAAAGCACAGGGCTTTGTTCTATCTCAGAGATTTCCCCAAAGCCTCTGAGAAATAGTTGTGAAGGGGTGAAGGGTAGTTATTGCAGCCTGGAGCAACCCTCAAATGATGGAGGAGGTACTGATGAGCAAGTACCCTGCCTCTCGTCTTTTAGACAGTTCTGGGAGGCATTTTGTAAACTTTCCAGATCTTGGTGGGACAGAGACCCCACTGCCCACAGCAGTGACTTTAATAATGCACCTTTTTATGGCTTCATCCTTCTCACTTCCTCACTCTGAGTCCTGGGATCACCTTCCAAATGACACATATCTAGACACAAATCAGGCTTTGCTTTCAGGTGACCCCAAACAAAGAAGATTCCCAGCAGGGGAAACCCCAAGAAAACCACAAACATGCTCCCTGGGAGCTGACATGGTGGCTGCCATGCTCAGTGGGCACTTTTGCAGGATTGCTTCTGGGCAGGTTTCATATAATCTTTCCTAGTCCTTAAGCCATACCTCTTGCCACCCCTGCTCCCTTTACCTCGAGGAGCCAGAAGCAGGTAGTCTGGGGCTCAGAGAGGACTCAGCAGAAGCTGACCATTTCCCACACTCCCTTCCTCCCCACTCAGGGATTCCAGGCTGAATGAAGCAGGAAGGCCACACTACCTACTGCATTTATTGCTTTCAACATACTCCTGGCATTTGCCAATCCATTCACTTTGGCTACACCTGCATTTCTTTTTGAGACAGATACTATTCATCAGCTAGTGCCAAAATACTATAGTTTTGCCTTTAAGTATCCTCTGCTAATTGTTGTTACCTTGTTCTGAAGAAGTAATCAGACACAGGCATGTCTGTAAAATGGAAGACAGATCCCACCTCACCGACAAGCATGTCCTCCAAGATAAGTAGCTCAGTGCCTCTGTGAATTTATGTAACCTTTGATAGTTTTCCCCCCTTGGTAGGTTTTTAGACAATATATTTGTAGTAGGTGAATATGGTTACAAATTCTTTGTTGCTGCTCCCATTGAAAGATGAAGTCTAATGTTTGACCAATAGAATGTGGCAGAAGTGATATCCTAGGACTTTCTGAGGCGTGGTCTTAGGAAACCTGCAGTTCTACCTGGGTCTCCGTGAATCCTTTCTGCAAGTCCTGCGCTGCTGTGTAAAGTCCCATGACTCTGTCCATCATGTTGAAGAGATCATGGCGTATAGGCACTGCGATTAGCCCTCACAGCTAAGGCTGGTCTTCCAGCCACCTTTCCGAGGTGCCAGAGATGTAAAACTGTCTTGGACTCTCTAGAACAACTTGTTCATCAGCTGAACACCAAGTGACTCTGTCAAGGCCACGTGGAACAGAAGAATCACACGGCCATGCCCTGCCTAAATGCCTGAGATATAATGATGGTTAAGTCACTAAGGTTTGAGTAGTTTGTTAAGCAGCAAGAAATAACTGCAATAGTAATTCAAGGGAAATAATGTATGTTGGAGTCAGATCTGAACTCACATTCCAGCTTCATCATTTTTTATTACATGACCACATTGTAACATGATCCTAACATATTACATAGCTTCTCCTCGCCTTGGTTTCCTATGCAAAACAGAGGTAGTTAAATCTACCTCCAGCCTCATCATGAAGATGGAAAGGAAACAGAAAAGCAGAAGAGTATGGCACATGGTGGGTGTTCCATAGAGTTCCTTTTTCCTCTTTTCAGGCTTACCACAGCCTTCTTCTTTGCTTCCTGGGATTCCCAGGAAGGGATTGCAGCAAGCTAGTACCACCTGCCTCTGCTCCCCTCAGGACTTTCTTCTCTTCTTTTTCCCAGCCACTCATGGCCATAGTTGTTAAAACCCACCACTTAAGATGTGGGGAAAAGCATATAATTCTAAAAGTGTGCTCCTCATAAAATGACTGTGGGCCGTTGCTCTAAAAAAAAATTATATACTTGAGCTTTAAAAAATTTAGTGACTCAGGGCACCTGCGTGACTCACTTGGTTAAATATCTGACTTCGGCTCAGGTCATGATCTCACAGTTCATGAGTTGGAGCCCCACATCAGACACTATGCTGTTGTCAAAGAGCCCCATGTGCTTCAGATTCTCTGTCCCAACCTCTCTCTGTCCCTCCCCCACTGATCTTTCTCTCTGTCTCTGTCTCTCACTCTTTCTTCCTCTCTCTCAAAAAAGTTGCTGACTTGAATATCTACTCTGCTTTATTAAAGAATCAGGGGAGGAGATGTAGAAGAAAAAGAGAGTTACAAAGAAAACTAAGTTAAAAAAAAAAAGCTTCCTTATAGTCTACTGACTATCATTTTTTGTCTAAAGCTATCAAAAGCAGAAAGAATAGGGGCTCTGTGTGCCCGTGGAGGGGGTGGCAGTGTTGTAGCCAGGAAGTAGAAGTGGCTGACAGGTGAGGGCTCTTTCCCCCTTGGCCAGTCATCACCCAGATGACCAGGTGCAGCTGGTGCCTATCCGTGCACCTGGGTGCCTCTGTGGTGGCTCCAGAGAGGAGGCTTAGAAATGGAGCTTGAGGGGCACCTGGGTGGCTTAGTCGGTTAAGCGTCCGACTTTCGCTTAGGTCATGATCTCGCGGTTCGTGGGTTCGAGCCCCGCGTCGGGCTCTGTGCTGACTGCCAGCTCAGAGCCTGCAGCCTGTTTCAGAGTCTGTGACTCCCTCTCTCTCTGACCCTCCCCTGCTCACGTTGTCTCTCTCTCTCTCCTAGAAATAAATAAAACATTAAAAAAAATTAAAAAAAAAAAAAAAAGAAATGGAGCTTGAATGATTCAAACCCCCTAAGCTGCTCATGCTTTCAAAGACTTTGTCACATTAACTTAGAACGATTAGCTGAAATGGGAAATTTATGAGCTCATACCATCTTTGCTCCTATATTTCTGACTGTGTTCTATTCTACCCAGCAAGCCACAGAGTCTCTCTCCCTTTCTTCCCTGCCTGCAGCTATTTTCATAAGCTTTACCTTTAAGAAGCTCACTTTTTAGGGGCACCTGGGTGGCTCAGTCATTAAGTGTCTGACTTCAGCTCAGGTCATGATCTCATGGGTTCATGGGTTCGAGCCCTGCATTGGGCTCTGTGCTGACATCTCGTTCAGAGCTTGGAGCCTGTCTTCAGATTCTATGTCTCCCTCTCTTTGACCCTCCCCTGCTCATGCTGTCTCTCTCTCTCAAAAATAAATAAAACATTTTTTTAAAAAAGCTCACTTTCTTCCAGACTCCCCTATTTTGCTTTCCACACTCCCCTCTTTGCCCTTATACCCATCTCTGACATCTTTGCACTGCAGACACCTGTGGGATACAATTCACCTCTGGCTTGTTGTCCATTAGGCATTGACTGGAGGTTTGGATGCCTGCTCCTTCTTGGCATGTTTGTAAATAAAATTTCCTTCAGAAGTGGAACTCTCTGGTTCGTCAGGACTTCTGTCCAGGAAATTCTAAAACACTTGGATCTCAGAAAGGCCAGGATTAATTCATGGCTAAATAACTGATGTAGCTAGTATTTGTACATGTAGTGTTTATAAAGCATTTTTGAAGTTAGGCTTATGTAAACCTCACAATTCTCTGGTAAGGCAGGACTTAATCCCATTTAATGGAGGCAAAACTGAGATTTAGAGAAGTTATGCCCAAAGTCATACATAGAGCTCTCAAGTCCAGGTTGTTTGGTCCCACATTCAGTGTTCTCTCACCTTTTCATTCTACTTTCTGATTATGATTGACATAATTAACTAACTCTTTTTCTGTCCCAGGGTTGGATTTTCAAGTAGGCAAGCACAATCTTTTCCCACCAAAACACCTAGGATTTTGGCTGAAGAACTAACTGCAGAGCACTGAACCCATACAGATTATCATCAACTCAGCTGTCTCCATTTTCCAACCAATTATCCATGAGCTTTAACAGAGTATTGGAAGTTACCATTTGTGGAGTTCATTCTAGAACACCAAGCCCTGTGATAGTCCCTTTATATAGGTTATCCCTTTAATCCTCATACCAGCTAAGATCTTCCCATTTTGCAGATCAGGAGACTGAGGTGAGGCTCAGACAGGTCATACAGCTAAAGAGTTGTGAAAGCTGAGATGCAAGCCTGGCCCTTTATGTAAGTCCTGGGCCTCCTGCTCTCTCCTCGTGCACACTGATATCAGACTCAGGTCCCTGCTCTTCCTGCCATGAGAGAGGGGGAACCGGGCTCTTTAGCTCTGTCCTCAGAAGCTGGTGTCTTCAGGGACCAAGGAAGAGCAGGGTTCTAGTGAGGAATCACAGAGAAGGGTACAACGCTAGACAGACCCAAGTGGCGTTGTTCACTTTAAAACTGCTAAGGGAACTTGGATAGAAGGCCCCTCGGGGAGGAGTATGAGCCAGTCCCCCCACATGGCATGCCATGAGGAACTGTTGTTCATGATGTGGTTCACAGGATCATTCCCCCAAGATGAAGGGTCTATTTGTAAATTTATATCTTTCTCATTTTCTGAGGGATCTGTGTTCCTGTCCTCCCAAACTCCTCCTCCTCTCTGTCTCTGTATGTGTGTAGGAGCTAAGAAACACATTCACCCTCTTGAGAAGGAAGAGGCTGTTATCACAACATGAAAATGGGTGGCCATTATCCCTAACTAGGGACTAGATTACCACAACAACAAGTCTGTAAGGAAACCTCAGGTGACTGGTCTTTAGCAACTCACTCCCCCACAAGTGGTCACCCCAATTAAGCAGGAAGTCTGAAATGGTTTCTGAAGACAGGTCTCAAGTTTTGTCCATTTTCCACCACAGGCCTGTGTGGGAAATCTATAGCAGACTCTTGAGTTTCGTGAGGAAATTCTTTATTTAGTGAGTATGACTTGAAGCAAACTGTTCCCAGCTGCAAGTTTTCCTGTGGTTCAGATTCTACCGGTAGCGATTTATAAGCAAGAAGATCAGCACAGCAACAATTAGGCCAATCACAAGTAAGTCCCAGTATGGTCCAAGGGTGTTGTCCAGTTTCACCCATTTCCATTGCCTTGTAAACTGCTGGAAGAGACATTCTGTCAAAACAAATCCAAGCCTCCCCCTCCATATAGAGCCATCATCTCCTTCCATCCCACCATTCAAAAGCTGCTCTTTTGGTATCATATGTTTGCACGTATAGGAGGATTAGGAGGAACTTAATTGATGAACAAGGGGGAGAAGAAGGGGGGAAATCGTGGAAGAGAGGGAGGGAGGCAAATCATGAGAGACTCTTGAATGCTGACAAAAACTGAGGACTGATGGATGTGGGGGGGGGGGGGGATGGGCATGGAGGAGGGCACTTGTGGGGATGAGCACTGGGTGTTATGTGGAAACTAATTTGACAATAAACTATTTGTAAAAGAAAAAAAAGCTGCTCTTTTGGGTTTTCAGAGATTTGGGACTTATTTGAGACAAACTTACATTAAAAAACAGGATATCTTGGAGCAAATGCACAGTTTCCAGTTTCATGAGGGCAAAGAAAACAGGTATGTGGGCATCTGGACTTGTTTGAGCAGCCATATCATACAACCTTCTGGCCAAGTGAATGTCCTAGAAATAGAAGAATACCCCGACTCATGAAGTGCAGATTTTTTAGGGGTAATTAAATGAACACTATTGCTTGAAATATTGTTATTTATCTTTGGTAGCCCACCACCTCCCCCATCCCTGCCAAGACAGTCATGCCATAATATTTGGAACCTGTGAATATGTTATACATGGCAAAGGGGACTTTGAAAATGTCATTCAGACTAGAGACCTTAAGATAGAGAAATTATCCTGGATTATCTGGGTGGTTTACATGAGCCCTTAAACAGTTTTCTCAGGGCTGAGGTCAGGAGAGAAAGTCAGATATGGCAGAAGTAGAAGCTGAAGCTTCTGGGTTTGAGAAGGGCTCAACTTACTTGAGAAGGAACGTGAGCAGCCAGCAAGGAAATGGGACCCTCAGTTCTACACCACAAGAAACTGAATATGCCCAACAACCTGAGTGAGCTTGGAAGTGATTCTTCCCTAAAGCTCCCAAGAAGGAAAACAGATTGACTTTAGGCTGTGAAACTCTACACAGAGGATGGGTCAAGCTCACCCAGACTTTTGACCTAGAGAAACCATGAGATAATAAATGTGGTTGTGGGGTGCCTGGATGGCTCAGTCAGTTAAGTGACTGACTTGATTTCGGCTCAGGTCATGATCTCACAATTGGTGAGATCGAGCCCTGCACTGGGCTCTGTGCTGAGCATGGAGCCTGCTTAAGATTCTATCTCTACCTTTGCTCCTCTCCCCAACTCACGTGCTCTCTCTCATAAATAAAAATTAATTAATTAATTAGTTAATGTGAGTTGTTTTAAGCCACTAAATTTGTGGTAGTTTGTTATTGCTATAACATAGAAACTAACACATGGAAAACCAACACAAAAAGCTTTTGTGGATACTGCTGGGCCAGACCATAGCTGTGGTTCCAGTTAAAGCAGAACACTAGATAGCAACATCCAGCTCCCCAAAACAAATAACAGTACCCATACTAACAATCATTTAAAACTCCTAGGTTTCTTTATAGTACTTTTCATACCTGAAGTTACAGAATTTGCTTGGTCATTTGTCCTTGTCCTTAAGGACATGGACTACTTGTTAACCCCTCAATTCCCAGGGTCTAACGGAGTGTCGAGTACATAGCTTGTCTCTGATAATACTTATAGAATGAGTGAATGAACCATTTACTCCTCAGGCTGGAATTTTGATTCCTCAAATTACATACTATATTTTTAGGGATCTTTTTCCCATTAAATTATGCCATGGCAGAATTTTTTTTCTTTGATTTTCACCTACTTATGGCTTATTTTTGTTTGCTTTACTTTTGCTTGATTTCCCAGAGTAATGAAAAAGCTAAGTAGTGTTGCTTTTAAGTGCCTTGGGCCAGTCCCATTAGTGTACTTTGCTGATTGCCTTTGGATTATCTTCAAAAGGATAAGGAGAGAGATTTTCACAAACTATGGTTATCCTGTATGTCTTTGTCTTTCCTCTCCATCCCCCAAACCTCTATTACACAGAGTGCAGTAGTTGTGAATCCCTGCGGCCCCTGCTAAACCCATATTTTGGACGGTATCTCTCTCAGCTGTGTTCTGCTTGTCATCTCTTAAAATTTTCCCAAAGCTTTGTGGTCTTGTAAATTGATTTGTTGGAGAAAGAGGTATGTTCTCGCTAAAAACTTAAAACGCAAGAGACTGTTCTGAACAAATCTTCCTGGCAACAGAGAAAATGGATGTTATAAAAACTCTAATTTGTGTCTCTAATTCCACCAAATTCAGTGGGTGTTCATTTGAAAGCACCCTGCAGATTATAAAGGCTGTGTCACCCCCACACATGAAAGCATATTGACTTTAATAGGGCATTCAGGGAACAACAGCATTTGTCAATATCTCAGGCATTCATTCTTATTTGAAGCAGGCAATAGTTATTAATTTATTTCTTGAGGCACAAACATCACAATTCAGTTGCTTAGTTTATAATAAAAAATAGCAAGAAGTTCCATTAAAGTGAGATGAACTCGCTCCTTACCCAGGGGGCCTCACAATTCTCAGTGGGGGTGGGGTGGGACATGAAAGTCTTTCTTTAAAATTCCCAGAGAAAGAAATTCCTGAATTCACTGGCTAATTAGTGCAACCCATATCTAAGAAATTTTATTAGTTGGCTCTAGAAAAGACTTCTTGTTCTTTGATCCTTATTTAGGAAGAAATCCAAGTCATTCATACAAAAACTTTCCTTTCAAAAGTGCTTTGATGATGGCCAGGGTTCATTAAATAAGCCCATTGCACACCCAATCCACTTACATTTAACTTTCCTGTGATACATTTGAGCTTATTTTACTTTAAATTCAATGATTGAGGGGATTATGTAAACCTCTCTGTAGTCTCTTGTTAAATAATGTGTTTCCAAGTAAAATATCAGGTGTGCCCAAGTATTGCCCAATGTTCACGTGTTCAAAATAGCTTCTTATAATTCAAAAATACAGAATTCTCCAGAAATAAAGTATATGGTTTAGGAAAATTGTTGAAATACATGATGCAGGAGTTTGCTAGCCCTGAATCTTTGGGTGACATCAAAAACTTCTTATACCAAGAAGGAGGTAGACTTTTTGAATAGTTTATTCTTATTTTCTTACTGTAAATATACCATATACTACTTGGAGAAAATTTCAAAAACATAGAGTTGAAAAATATTAGAAACCCACCTGTAATTTCACTGTACAGAGATAAGTACTGATAATATTTTATATACATCCTTCCAGCATATATACATATATTATATACATATATATTCAAATATATGTACATTCAAATATATATATTCAAATATACATACTTTTAGGAATATTTCATCTTGCACAATATTTTGTCTTCTGCTTTCTTAATCTAACAATATATTTCAAATAACATACCATGTCCTAAGATATTCCTTTAGTATATATTTTTATTTTTAACAGTTGTGTAGTATTTAGTAATAATGGCTAATGCTTATTAAATACTCATATTGCATGCCAGTTACCACTGTCATTTATTTAAACCTCATGACATTACATAGGGCAGATGATATTAACTCTACTATAAAGATGAAGAAACTGAGGCAAAGTCAGTTAAGTCAGTTACCTAACTTAAGTCAGTTACCTAAATTCATGTCACTTGTAAGTGGCAGAGCAGAGATTCAAATCCAGATGGTCTGCTTCTAGCCTGCTCACTTAACCAAAGGGCCATAAAATACATATTGAATGGTATACTACCATGTGATAGTTTACAGAGCGTGTCTTCTATTTTGAAGCAGTTTATTTATTTGTTTGCTTGTAGGACTTTTATCCTGTGATAAAGCTATCCACACATAATGTTTTTGCACATTTCTTATTATTTTATTAGGTAATAAGGCATTTATTTCAAGAGAAGTTATGGCCATTTCAAAGAGGTGTGTGTTTTGTCCTATCATATTTCTGACAAGGCCATTTAAAATATCTAACTTGAACTTGTCCTTTCCAGAAAATAATTCTATTCTGGTGTTTAAAGCTTCCACTCTAACACTCTATAAGTGGTCAGACCAGACAAATGAGAAGTGAAAATATCTTGTGTCATAATTACTCTTATTTTTGATAGGTTTATTTATAATTTATTCAGTGGATGTGGTTTTGTTTTCTCTGTAGGATCCCAAAAGCATATTATCGGTAGGTCTAACTATATATACTGGAAACTCATCCCCAAAGGCTAATTCCAACCCCCACCCCCACCACCTTTTGTCTTAATTTAGGATAGATTTCTTAGTCATTATCTTAAAATATACCTGCTTTCTTCCATTAAAAAAATTGTCATGTGTTTCTTATACTCCATATTATAAAATCATTTTAGTAACAAGATCTGGCAGTACTGATTCTGCCCCCTGAATTCACTGTTTCCCAACCCCCTTAACATTTTCACAGTACTTTACTTGTGTGAGCACACACTAGTACCATTTGAGGCTTTCACTATAACTATGGACATGTTTCTTCCATAGCAGGCTATGAGCTCTTTGAAGATTGTTTTGTCCTTGTATCCCTAGAATGAAGCACATTGCTTCCCAACACAAAATAAGCACATGAAAAATATTTGAGTGGATAACTAAGTAAAGTCACAGTATCATGGTAGTTTAGAAGCAGATGCAGATATCTTTCAAATTTAGGGGCTCAATGAAGGGTTTGTGGAGGAGATGGTATCAGAACTATTCTTTCAAAAACTCAGGGGTCTTTAGTGGTCAAAACTGTGGGAGAAGATCATTCCAGCAAATGAGGTGATATGATCAAAAGTCAGGAGGGTTTAATTCAAGGTCTCTGGTTGGGAGGAAGGAAAAGTAGCCTAGAAGACATATAGAGAAGTAGGTAGGTTAGGTCAAGGAGGGTTTTGAATGCCAGAATAAGAAGTCTGGACTTGAGGGGCGCCTGGGTGGCTTAGTCGGTTAAGCGTCCGACTTTCGCTTAGGTCATGATCTCGCGGTTCGTGGGTTCGAGCCCCGCGTCGGGCTCTGTGCTGACTGCCAGCTCAGAGCCTGCAGCCTGTTTCAGAGTCTGTATCTCCCTCTGTCTCTGACCCTCCCCTGCTCATGCTGTCTCTCTCTCTCTCCTAGAAATAAATAAAAAAAAATATAAAAAAAAAAAAGAAGTCTGGACTTGATTAGGCGATACAAAATCAATAAGATCATTTTATGTTTGTGTTTGTTTGCTTGTACTTTTTGTGTATGTGTATGGTTTTTGGAGGAGTGAGGTGGAGGAGTACCTCCACCTGGTTACAAAAAATAACCTGGTAGTCCTTTGCTAGATGGGTTATGTGTTAACTAAGGTAATGCTAACATCTGTAACAAATAAACCCCCAAATTTCAACAGGGGTAAGAGGAAAGGGAGCTGGGAAATGTGTAGTCTCTGACTAGAAGACACATCTCAGAGGGGCGCCTGGGTGGCTTAGTCGGTTAAGCGTCCGACTTTCGCTTAGGTCATGATCTCGCGGTTGTGGGTTTGAGCCCCGCGTCGGGCTCTGTGCTGACTGCCAGCTCAGAGCCTGGAGCCTCTTTCGGTCTGTGACTCCCTCTCTCTCTGACCCTCCCCTGCTCACGCTGTCTCTCTCTCTCTCCTAGAAATAAATAAAAAACATAAAAAAAAAAAAAAAAAAAAAAGAAGACACATCTCAGTAACAAGTCCTCCCAGTGAATTGAGGATTACAAATCTTTGGCAGACACAGCTTTCTCTGCCGCAGATTTAAAGGAAGAACAGTAGAGTGGGAGACCACTGAGAAGTCTTTACAACAAGTCTGGATCGAAATGCTGGCCTGAACCAGGACACAGATGGAATGGTCAGGAAGGGATAGGCGATTCATTTTGTTCACGGTTAAATTTCTGAAGTACTTCTGAATCAAGTGTAAATTGAGACAGAGTTTCATAACATCTTGTGAGCTAAGTGCTTATATTTCTAAATTAGTTCAGGTCCTCTCCCAGTTCTTCTGCAGGCATTATTTTCTATTCCCAGAACAATGGTGCTGTCTTGGCCCACAGTTGAAGTTAAGGAGCTCACTAAGCTTAATTCAAAGTCATAAATTGGGTAATGAGATGCTTCTCAAGTGAAGCTGTTAGGATTAAGTCGCCTACATCACCCAGCTCTGATGTCCTTTCTTAAAGACAGATGAGGACAACAATGACCCAAATTTTTATACTGATTTACCATGGGTTGATTAATACCTCACTTCCTTCTCCCAGAGGGTTTTATGTTTACAAAACCTTTCTTGAGTCTCAAAGAAATCCTGGTAATGGTATTATACTTATCTTTCCCGCTGGTTTGCATGAGGACTAACTAATAGAGAGGATTGTAAAGTGCCCTGCTGAAGAAATGCTTAATTACTTGATGACTTAAATGCTGTGAAAGTCTGTTCTCCTAATTGCTTTGCTTTTATTAACCATGGCTGGAACAAGCTTTGGCTTTTTAATTATCAGCATATTCATTTTAAGGATTAGAAAATGTGGTATCTCCTTGTTAATTTGACTATGAGATAGCAAGATTAATAAACTTGGCCCCTGGGTACTTGGTTATTATTTTTCTTATTGCAAAACAGAAGAAATTAATAAAGACAAAGAGCAATGGCTCCTCATTAACTAAACCTAAAATTCTGTCGGGATCTAAGTACAGCCCTGTTTCTTGTTTTTTTGTTTATGCTTTTTTTTTTTTAAATGTGTGGAGACTCTCTGTAGGAAAAAATACACCTGTGACTCTGAGATACTGATCAAAATGAACTACCCGTGATTTAACAGGACCTGGACGGGAAGGAACAGAAATGTGTCCAGAAACAAATTTCAAAGTTTCTTCTAAATGTATGAAATGTATGTCTTGACAGCTGCTGTTTGACACTGTGAAGAAAGTGACTAGGAAAGAGGTTAGGGGTGACTCCAGGGAGGAAAACCGGACCCTCTGACACAGTGGGCCATCTGGGCTCCAGTAGGCAGTGTCCTCTCTTGTGCACAGCTGGCCCTGTGTCCTCCATGCCCCCAGGCTCTTAAGGTGAAATGGCCTCGTTGTGGTGAGGATAAGGCTGTCATGGGGATCAAGTCCTTGAATCACACAGGACAGGTGAGCTAATTTGAATTTAACCCATAGAGTGGGGTCACTTTTATCTGTGATACACACAGTGCTCCTCTCACCTTTACTGTTACATTTTGCATGAGGAATGAGGAACAAAAGCGTTACTCTTATTGAAACTTTACTTAGCAGTCACTCAAATTCTCTTCTGATCTCACTAACAGTTATTCCATACACTGACTACAAAGCCTTTTCACAAAGGCTTATTGTTTTATTTCAAAGCCTGGGGAGGGGAGGTATCATCGTTCTGTTTTACAGATGTAGATGATGGTTAAAAGGGAGTGGGGTGTGGCTAAATGACATCTAAAGAATCTTCTGATTTAGCTATTTGATCTCATTTTATAAACACAGGAAGCCTGTACCTGCTGAGAATGGGGAAAACATACTGGGTTTGGGTTTGACAGTCTTTCCGCAGCTTAGGGTGCTGGGCTGATGAAAAGTGGTCACTGAAAAAGCAGGCCACAGGGAGAGCTCAGGAAGGCAGGGATCTGGATTGTTTGTGCTTGAATATGAAGCCCCTGGTTGTTGCACAGTGCACTATTAGCGGTCAGATAGGAAATTCCCCACCAATAATTCTCAACTACTAGCACAAATGGAAGAAAGAAAGCATAGAAAAGCAGATAACCCCTTCATTATTGGGCTCTCAAAATGCAGCCAGGAGTATAAACACTGATTTGAAATATATACTTGAACGCTAAGAATGACTCAGTGCAGGGTCTACTCTTTCAAAAACATGGGGTCAGACAGGCCTGGGTTCAACTTCTGACTCCACCACCAATGAGTTCTGCAAACTTGACCAAGTGACTTAACCTCTCTGCACTTTGGTTTCCTAAAGCATTCAGTGATGGCAATGATAGGATTTCTCTCATTGAGTGGTTGTGTGATTTAAATAGTTGTGTGATTTATCCTATACATAATATACCAATGCCTGCCTATTACTTTCATTATTGATATTTAATACACCTCTCACTGAGTCAGAACCCAATGTCATCTTCTGCTTTAATTCCACTTACCAAAGGACTTACCCAATATTGCCTTGTAGTATTAGTTCTCTTTCTTAATAAATATGCCTTATCTCCTCAAGTTAAGTATAGTCATTGAAAGATGGAGATCCATTTTTTTAGGATTCTCGTGTGTCATGCACACAGTGGGTGATTTATAAGACATTTATAGATTAATGTCACCTTGGTATCCAGCTCTGACTTCATTTCCACTCTCTCCTTGTTTACTGAGCGCTTGAGAGTCAATAGAAATTTTAATGGAAAAAGGCCTGGAGGTGTTAGGGAGTGGAGGAGGCAGGGCCCACTAGTATTGCTGGAAAAAGCATGAAGTTATGAATCTAACTAGCTGACACTAGATTTATTTCACCTTGTTAGTTATGTCTTTGGGCATAAATGGAAAACATAATTTCCTCCTCATAGAGTTCACATTAGGGTAAGTACTATGTGTTGGCATGGGGAGAGGGACTCGGCAAATGTCTTTTCCTTCCTTTCTCTACATCGATGACATCAATGAATTTAAAAACACATACAAATGTTCCCTTCCCATACAGTTGCCATTACTAGGTTTGGATTATTACAAACACAATTACCTTTGCGATACCTAAACCATGTTCATACATATAGGCCAGATTAAACATGGCTTGTGCGCTGTGGTATTTGTCGGCTGCAATGCTGTAATGTGTGGCCGCTGTTTGATAGTCTTTTTTAGTCCCGTAGCCGTAGTAATGGTAATCTCCAAGTTTTACTCTAGCGAAAGCATTGCCTGATAGAAATATTAGAAAGAGAAGAAAAAGAACTCTGATGATTCATGTACAGTTCCTAGTAACTCAGTCTAATGATAATATACATAAAAAAAAAAACACTAAAAATCCTAGAATCAAGATTGGGTATAATTTATGGACATAAATTATCACACTCATTGTTAGCTGTCTTCCTTATAGGATAACTCCCATGGTATAGTACAAATGTTTCTAAAGAATAAAAATAATGAATTTTACCTTTCAAATTCATTTCGTGAAGGTAGGTCAACTCTTGAGAAATTAGATCCCACCCCTTCTGTTCTCAAACTTCATCCCTGAAGCTGCACTCTCCTGCATTGCCCATGTCACCCTCTTTCCTAGGTCAGTCCTGTCAGTCATTTAAACACACTTTGGTATCTTCTATGAACGAAAACAAATCCTTTCTTTATCCCATGTGTGTCCTCCTAACTACTCCCCATTTCTCTGTTCCCTTCACACTCAGCCTTTCCCTTTGGAAAGTGTGTTCCATACTCACTGTCTCCAAAGCTTCACCTCCCACATACTCTTGAATCCACTCCAATCTAGCTTCTGCCCTTCTCCATGGAACTGCTGCTTTTAGAGTAACCTCCATGCAGCCAAATCCACTGGCCACTTTCCTGTCCTCATCTCGTTGGACGTATCTGCCCAAGCACTTTCCTCTCTTGACACCAGTGATACTGCATCCTCTTGATTTCTCTCCTGCTTCATTGGCCTCTCCTCTTTAGACTCTTGCCTGACTCCTCCCCCACCCAGCTTCTAAATGTTGGAATATCAAGGATTTATTAGTTAAATCCTTCTTTTCCTTTCTTCTCTTCCTTTTTTTCTCTTCTCTCCTCTCTCTACCACCCTCCTCTATCTCAACTCTTTTTCTAGGTGATCTCAATTAGTTCCATGCCTATCTTGATGTTTACTCTTCCTGAATTTTATCTACAGTCCTGTCTTTCCCCAAGCCCCTGACTCTTCTAATCACCTCTTTGACTTCCCTACTTGGATCCCAAAACATGAAGTAGAGATTCCTAACATCCTACCATCTACCTCCCTCAACCCAAACCTAATCTAACCTAACCTAACCTAATCCAACCTAACCAAACCAAATCATCATTTTCTTCCCAATCTCAGTGCTAGCACCATTGTTCAGGCATAAATCCAAGGTAGTTATTCCTACTTGTTTTTCCCTCCCTTCCATTATTGAATCCACTACCAGGTTCTATTAGTTCTACCTCAAAAACATACCTGTTTCTTGCTGTCTCTTCCACCACCTAGTTCAAGCCTAGAATACTACAATATCATCCGAACTTTCCATTTCCACTTTCCAATATATTCTCCATGCAACAGCCAGGATGATGTGTGTGTATTTTTTAAATATAAAGTCAAATCATGTTATTCCCCTGTGTTAGCCCCCAAAGAGCTTCACTTTGCACTTAGAATAATATCCAGACTCCCTAGCTGACCTACAAGTTGGGCTTCATTTCCCTTCTGCCTCCTTGACTAACCTCATCACATGTCATTTTCTCGACATGCTCTAGCTTTCTTAATATTCCTTAATACTCCTTCAAAATACCAAGCTTATTCTTGCTTCAAGTGTATTAAGATTCTTCATGTCTGTCTGCCTGGCATGTTTGGACTTCCTCTGACTCTTCATGTGGCTGGTTTCTCATTATTCAGGCCTCACTGCCAGTGTCACTTCCCTCCTAGAGGCCCTCTCTGACTACCTTGTCTAAAGCATTGCTTCAGTCCCCCACTCTGGTAGTTATCTATCTCACCTCCATGGTTTATTTTTTTCACAGCATGTATCGCTGTTATTTTATTTGTTTAGTCTCTCTCTCTATCTCATGAATTTATTTTCTCTCTCTCTTATGAGGACAAGAACTTTGAAGTTCTTGATCACTGATATAGTCCCAGACCTAGAATGGTACTTGACAAATATTTATGGAATGAATGGACAAACACGGTAGGAAACTTTTTAGAAAATGCTTTCCCCAAATGTTATATAATTTGGAATCTTATTTTCCAACAAATTTGTATATATTTAGAAGTAGAAAAAAATTCACGTGACTTTTAAGATATGAGATTTCAATCTCTTGAAGACCATGGCCACTTAGTGATGACTTTTAAAGGTCTCTTTGGGGGTCCATGTTTTCATTCACTAGGAAAATGTTGATTGAAAAGATGAGGGAATGCTAATCTAGGATATCTGTCTCAGGTGTGGTCCACCCCTCTAGTACAATCTAGACTCTCATGGAAAAGGAGGAAGCACCCTGTGTAGTGTGGTCTCAGATGTACAATTAAGGGCTATAGGACTCCTCCATCCAAAATTTCTCCCATATTTGGCCTACTGCAATGCCTAAAATCCTTTGTGATTGATTCCATTGAATACTGAAGTTCTCTTAATCTTCTAGAATCCTCTATTAAAATGTAATACTATGAGCCATCTTTAGCTCTTTCTGAGTAGAGGTATCATCATAAAATTCTTAAGCTGCCAAAGACATTCATTAATAGGGTTTGCTTCCCAGATGCTTCAAAATGTATTGGCAGCTGAGGGGTGACTTGGTGGCTCAATTGGTTAAGCATCTGACTCTTGATTTCAGCTCAGGTCATGATCTCACAGTTCATGAGTTCAGACCCCACTGTCAGTACAGAGCCTGCTTTGGATTCTCTCCCCACCCTCTGTCCACCCCCACTTCAAAACAAACAAACAAACTTTTAAATGTACAGGTATCTGGGGGTAATTCCTTACAGAAATGCTACCCAAGAGAAGGGCTTTGAGGCCCTTTATTGCATTTAGAAAACATTTTGCCGGAGAGGCAGAAGTCTCTTGGAGCCCTAATGAGAAACCCATTCCATTTCTAATTTTGCCCAAAGCTGCCCTCCTTTGAGCCTGAGATTCTTTCTGGGCCATAACCACAAACAGACAGGACTTCTATGTATTTTCAAGCTATAGAAGGGGTAAGCAGAACCTCTGAAGTCTCTGAGAAGGAAGGCAGTGAACAAACAGGTTCTCCAGACGATTCAGCTCCACCCCTAATTAGGGGCCTGACTGGGGGCATGTGGTGACCCTGACAGTTCTCAGAGGGTCACTTGACAGTGTGGAGGATTCCCCTTGAATTTCACAGTCACAGCGTGGTGACTGAGTCCTGATCGTTCAGCGTTCTCTTCACATACAGCACCACCAGTGCTGATTAGAAATGTTCATTATTAGATTTCCTAACCTGAAGTGAGGTACTCAGCAGCCTCATCTCCAGGGACACTCATGCCTGACCTCTCTTGTGACACATAATTATTTTTAGCAGCTTGACTTTTTTTTATATATTGGAAAATTCTGTTTAATATTAATGTCTCCTCATTTTCAATGTCTCTTTTCCTTCGTGCAATTTCCACACATTTATAGGCCTGTATTTGTTGCAATGGAGCTGATTAGCCACAGCTGAGGGATTGCTGGTGTTGTTTCCCTACACCAAACGAGGTCTTTATTGCATTTTATAAAACATACACTTTTCTTCTTAAGGGAATTTCTCACCAAAGTTGCATGGATGGCTTGCTGCTGGGTCACCTGCTCACCTAGATCTGAGAAGGCACTCCCGTGACTTTTCCCCTCTGCCTCATATTAATGTCAGTTGAGAATTATTTTTTATCCCATTCACTTCTTATAGAAAAGAGGTGATTCGACCTCAACATGAGACAATTTTAAGAAACTTAATTGGAAGGAAAATTGCTCTTTTATTGCATGACAGTTCCTCACATATCCAAATGCTGATAGTGAGAGCTTTGCAGCATGTGTTTGCTTTTAATAATGCCACCTACCAATGCTTTCCCAGCAGTACTATTACACATTCCTTATCACATGTGAATCCTGTAAGCAGGGCATGGGAACCGCAGGAACAGGGAGAGGATTGTGACATTTGATCTGGGTTTTGTTCTGTTTTGTTTTCTGATGCTAACTTGTCAATAGTTGTAATAAAGACCTGGAGTTGGTAGTAATCATCAATGTGGCACTTCAAAAGAGACATCAAATGAGACTTAGATCCATAAGTAATTTTGCCTATAAATTCATTGAGACATAGGTCACTTCTCAGAAAAAAAACTCAGCAAATGAGTGACTGATGCTAGAACAAAAAAACTGGTTTCCTGAGTAAAATTGTCATATTTCAAACAACTGTTCTGGTGCCATGGAAACAGAGCCATAGAAACATTCCTATGGCTTACTAAGCCAGGAACTTCGAGAATAACAAAGAAATTCCTGGAAATTACCTCTCACCCAGGGACTGACCCTAACATTGGTACAGTTTGAAATACCACCTTCTTGATATCCTGCTTATACACCCAAGAACTCAGCTTAAGCGAATCGATGACTGATAGTGGACAGAGACCAGGTATGTGCTTATTTTTATCGAGGTTCTATACCTTGAATGGCAGCTCGATTCCATAGGAGAAGTGCCATTGGATACATCTTCTCTTTCTCAAGAATTTTAACCTTTTCTAAAAAAAGGAGACATTTCATTAGGAAGGCTTAAAATACCCACGTAGTAAAGTCATTTATGCATATGTATGATTGGGGAATTGCAGAGAATTTTAACTTATCTTACTAGATTCCAAAATGAATGCCGAATTGCTTTGAGCTACTTCATACCCCATTTCTGCGAGCATTGCATACTGAACAAGAGAAGAATCGATATCACCATCCTTATAGGCAAAGTATGCTGTCAGGAATTTCTCAGCCCAGTGGCCTAGTTCACAAACACCTTTATAAAGCTGTATATGGAAAGAGAAATCAAGTAGACTAGTTAGCCAGTCTATTTCATCCCACGTAAATGATAAATGAAGTCAATCTTTGGTTCCTGCTAGCTGGTCAGGCAAGGATTTCAGGTCTAAAGCATAGCTTTTGAAAGTTATTAAGGGTGAAGACATAATACCTTTTATAGGCACAGAGATCACAGGTGTGTATTTTCTGGTCTCGAGCTGAAACTTCCTGAGGCTTATTTTAAATTTGCGTAATAAACTTTCCTGACTTAGAGGCTATTTGACAGGACAAGAATATATTGACTTCTTTTTTTTATAAAAAGGACTTTTCTGGGCACTGCTACTCTGCAAGGGTGAGTTATAAGGTCACTACTGATGTAGAAAAGAGAAAATGAAGGGAAGACGGTGCCTGAGGGTGTAGGTGACATAACCGCGAGGGAGGTGTGCAGAGCTCTGTGGGGACAAACGTCAACTTAGCTGAATAGCCCTTATGTAACCAAAAGAGGCTAGCCATACATAATTCATTAGGAAGTTGGCAAAGGAGCAAATCTAAAGATAGATTATTAGCTGGCAGCTTTTGAAATGAGTTTCAGAGGGGCCAGATGCAACATGGAGGTATTTATATTAGTGCAGTGGAAGTGTTTAATAAATCAATGAAGGACATTAAGGTCCTAAAAGCTTTCTTTTGAAAAGCACATCATTGGCTCAGACTGAAAGAATTCACTTTCTCAGCCGTCATCCAAATCATCAAAAACCTAAAGACCCGACTTTCCAGGAAGCAGTGGGCTGCATTTTCTGGGCTAAATCAAGCCTTTCATTTCCCACAACTCCCAATCCCACTGAAGTGCCCAGTTGCCCCAGCCATTTGAGTGAAGGCTGAGACAGAGCTCCTTAACGGAATCCTGAGGTGGGCTCTGAACCTGATGAAAAGCCCAATGCAAGAGAGGAGGGATCATTTCTCTTCTTCCCTTTCCCAGCCTGAGTTTCATTACTGCTTTTTCTCCTGGCAAAAGTCAGTGTTCACACTCTCAACTGGGAGAAGTAATGTCTATAAAATCAGAGGCGCCAACAACTTAAGGACAGTTTCACCTCCTCTGTGTGACAAATGAAAAATACTTTAAAAACGTCCCATTATTTACCTCCACAGCAGTCCTGCACGATCTTAAAACGCCTGTTCCTGTTGCGTACATCTCGGCCAGATAGTAAATGGCGAGGGGCTGCCCACTCTGAGATGCCAAGTAAAAATATTTGAAGGCAAGTTTATAATCCTTCCATACTCCAGAGCCAGCTGAAAATTAAAATTATTTTGAGCCACCCCTCATTTGTTTTATTTTTCATATTATAATCTATGGATATAATGGTCGTAGTGATGCCTTCTGTTTTAAATAGGACGAGAAAGCCAACCAAAAGTCAAGCTGTTACAGATCCACTATTTTCAGGGGAAAAGTTGAGTTTGATTATAAGTAAGAATATGGACATTTATGTTCTTGACTCATTCAGAAATCTGAACAAGGACTCTTTAGTCTCATGAAAATATCTCCTCAATATAACACACCTGAGATTAATAAAAGGAAACAAAGTGGTGGTCTCTGAGGACCAGGGACAACAACCAGGGTGTGACTCACCATCCTTGTCCACACCAGGAGACCAATATAGTTCCTCCTTGCCATAACTATGGGTTTTGGAGCAGGCAAATCCCAGTTCCAGGAGGCCCAACTTGGATTCGACTCATGCTTGGAGCAAGGAGAGGCATTTGGGACTAGGATGGAAAATCAGCATCCTCTCAGCAACTGGGATTCACGTCCTGGCTCTTTCATTATTCCTTTGTGACTTGGACACTTCTAGGCTATTCGTTTGCAAAAGAAGAGGCTTTCACTAGATGGTCCTTAAATTGTTTTCCAGCTGTTAACATTTCATCACCTTTAGAAGCACTGCCACCAAGAGCAAAGGCTCTGGAGGCAAATCACTTGGGCTTGAATACCAGTTCTCCTAAATGCATGATCTTGGGCAAGCTGTTGGACCTTAACATAGCTCAGTTTGCTCATCTATAAACTGTACGATAACCCCTCTAGATGTACTGATAGGACTAAATGAGTAAATTCACATAAAGACTTAATAAACATTAGCCATTACTATTACTCTTATTTTAGAAGCTTGAGGAATCTGATGAACCCTGGGCCTGGGACTTGCAGTGAACCAGAAGAACAAGGCCATCTTAGGCAACCACCCAAGACAAATACAAAACAGGCCATCTCCTTGGGCTACTATAGAAAATGACAGCTGATGATGCAGTCTGCTGCTGCCCTAGCTCTACCTCTGAAAGGAAGGACTTATGGGGATACTCAGATATGTTCAGATCTCTTGGTACTTGTCTTGGGCATGCCCTCTCTAAGTCCCCACGGGGTATTACAAACTTTCATGGCTTCCTGAGACCTCCTACCCTAATTACTCTTCCTTCCCTCTCAGAAGACAAGTTGGTACCTCCTAGCTCATTGAGGAAATTCTAAAATGTCTTTTCTCACTTGCCTCTCTCTCCTTCCTTTCAGATTTATATCTGCACCATTCTTTCCTCCATCTCTGCAGTCTTTGAGGGTGAGAAATCCCTCCTGTTTATCAAGGCTAATGAGGCCTCCACCTAGCTTGGTGCAGTCAGATCCTAATGCCACTGAATTTTTTCCAGAACCTCTTTATTAATTATCTCATAACTTCCATGACACATTAATTATCTCCGTTGGCTGGCTCTTTTTTGTCAGAAATTATACCCAGGTCTCTCATCATCTTAAAAAGGACTCCCTCTTGGTTCTTGGTCCATCCTTTTTCTTCCATTTTTAAAGGCACACAACTTCCAAGAATATTTTTACTTATCTACTTCCTCACCTTCCATTCATACCTCAACACATTGTATCTGGTTTATACCCCAACCAGTCCAATGACCACACAAACATTCTCTATATTGACAAGTCCCGTGAATTCTGAGCCTTTTCTTATTTTTGTTTGTTTGTTTTATTTTGCTTTTGAAGAAGCAGGCTTCTCATTGCATTTCACAGAGGGGCTCATTCACTTATTCTTTCTTGACAGTTCTATCCTGTAACTTCCTTAAGATCACTCCCCCCCCACCCCCCACCCCGCCATTCCTCTGACTATGCTTTTTCAATGTTTTTGTGATCACTCTATCTTTGACTATCTTTTCAATACAACACCGAGGACCACTGTTCCTCTTATGCTCTCTTTTCCTTTTGCAGTCTCAGCTGCTTTTAACTAATGCCTATATGTTGATGCCTCTCAAATCTTTCTATTCAAGTTTGGCCTTCCTTGTGAATTTCATACCTGTTTTGGGGTATGACCATTGAACATCACAAGGTACTTCAAACTCCAACTTTTCAAAAGTGAGCTTCCTGACAGTACCTTCTTGCCTCCTTCTTCAACTGGTATCTTTTCCTTCAGTCTTCAAATTCCTCCTCAGATTGCTGCCTCAATATTCTATCTAAACCAATCACTAAGGCAATTTGATTTTTATTAAAAAGGGAGTAAACTTAACAATGCATTTGTCATATGGAACCAGAAAGGACCCCAAGGATCCAAAGTAATGTTGAAAAAGAAAACCAAAGCTGAAAGCATCACAAGTCTGGACTTCAAGCTGTATTACAAAGCTGTAGTCATCAAGACAGTATGGTACTGGCACAAAAAACATTGCATAGATCAGTGGAACAGAACAGAGAACCAAGAAATGTACCCACAAACATATGGCCAACTAATCTTTGACAAAGTAGAAAAGAATATTCAATGGAAAAAAAGACAGTTCCTTCAGCAAATTATGTTGGGAAAACAGGATAGCAATATGCAGAAAAATGAACCTGGACCACTTTCTTACCCCACACACAAAAATAAACTCAATATGGATGAGAGACCTAAATGTAAGACAGGAAACCAGGCAACAACCTCTTTGATCTTGGCTATAGCAACTTCTTACTAGACATGTTTCCAGAGGCAAGGGAAACAAAAGCAAAAATGAACTATTTGGATCTCATCAAAATAAAAACCTTCTGCACAGTAAACAAGAAAATTAAAAGGCAATCGACATAATGGGAGAAGATATTTGCAAATGACATATTGGATAAAGGGTTAGTATCCAAAATCTATAAAGACCTTACCAAACTCAGCACCCAAAAAACAAATAATCCAGTGAAGAAATGGGCAGAAGACATGAATAGACATTTTTCCAAAGAAGACATCCAGATGGCTAACAGACACATGAAAAGATGCTCAACACTGCTCATCATCAGGGAAATACAAATCAAAATGACAATGAGATACCACCTCACACCTGTCAGAATGTCTAAAATTAACAACTCAGGAAATGACAGATGTTGGTGAAGATATGGAGAAAGGGGAACACTTTTGCACTGCTGGTAGGAATGCAAACTGGTGCAGCCATTCTGGGAAAACAGTATGGAGGTTCTTCAAATATTAAAGATAGAACTACCCTAGGACCCAGCAATTACACTACTAGGTATTTATCCAAAGGATACAAATAGTTTATTCAAAGGGGCACACGCACCTCAATGTTTACTGCAGTGCTATCAACAATAGCCAAATTATTGAAGGAGCCCAAATGTCCATTGATCAATGGATGTATAAAAAAAGATATGGTATATATACATACCCACAATGGAATATTACTCAGCAATAGAAAAGAATGAAAGCTTGCCATTTGCAACAGCGTGGATGGAACTAGAATGTATTATGTTAAGTGAAATAAATCAGTCAGAGAAAGATAAATATCGTATGATTTCACTCATATGTGGAGTTTAAGAAACACAACAGATGAACATAGGGTAAGGGATGGAAAAATAAGATAAAAAGAGGGAGGGAGGCAAACCATAAGAAACTCTTCTCTACCGAGAATAAAACCAAGGGTTGCTGGAGGGGAGGTGCGTGGGGAGATGGGCTAAGTGGGTGATGGGCATTAAGGAGGCACTTGTGGTGAGCACGAGGTGGTATATGTAAGTGATGAGTCACTAAATTCTACTCTTGAAACCATTATTACGCTGTATGTTAACTAACTTGGATTTAAATAAAATATAAAAAATAATGCATTTGTCATTCTTGGCACAATAGCTATATTTGTAGCACTTACAGTAGTACATGAAGCCTAACTGAAACTGTGCGTTGGGCCATCCTTTCTCTGCAGCTTTCTGAAAGTATTTAAGTGCTTCAGCATAATTCTGCAAAATAATTACACTCTATTACTCAAAGGTATATGTATAGCTTCATGGTAACAATTGCCTTCTTTTTTTTTTTTTTTTGGTAAAGAATGTAGATAGTGCCTTATGTGAGTTAGGCTAATTAAAATAGTATCAGAAGCATTATACACTTTATTTCATAATTATATTAGATTCTATTAGGAAATAATTATCTTGTTTTCACTGTAAATTATGTCTTTTCCTACACTGACAGTAGTTTTTTTTTGGATATTGGGGAAAGTTACCCAAAAGGGCAGAGGATAAACAAAAAAGATAAATTTCTCTATCAGAAAAAATCCTCAGGAATTATATAATTTCTAAGGTTACTTAGAATCTATAATTATAAGATATAAATAGAGTCATTATTCTTGTCACAGATTTGTTCTATGTCTCTTTGACAAATATTCCACTGGGTTATTTTATTTTCCATTGTCAAATATGATAGTTTGGCAAACCAGGTATTAGACACTAATTCTTTTAAACTGATCAATCAGTCATGAATTTTACTCCATAAATTGTTAGAAATATGTTGAAAAGATAATGAAATTATTTAACTTACCACAGGAACTCCTTTCCCATAAAAGTAAAGAAGACCGAGCCCATGAAGACCAATTGCATTGCCCTGGAACAGTTTTAAAAATCCAAGTAAAGTCCCAGAAGAATTCATGATATGGTAAATTATGGCAAAATCATTCTAAATATTTAAAATGCACCCAGTAGAGGTTTAATCAAGGCAGGTTAATGAAGCAGTTGGTACATTATTCTGTTTCTCTCTAGTTTCTCCTTTTACACCTTCATAACCCCCTCTGACTAGAAAAGAGGGAAACAAAAGCCAGATCTTTTCTCCATTCTTTCATTCAGCATTTATTTAGTGCTTGTTTTGTGAGTGAATCTATAATAGGCATTGGACAGATGTAGGAGATGAAAGTTAAGAGATGACTAAACAATGATCCCTGCCTTAGAGAGTTCATAGGCTAGTGGGCTCTGATCTGCTAAGTAGCGCCTCTTAAAAAAGTCACGTCAAAAGAGGTAAGTCCGGTACTAGAAACAGATCAGGAGGGTTGTGGACACCTAGAAGTTGTGGACACCTAGAAGGGGGAAACTCAACTTCCCAGATGAGGGTAGAGATTGAGGGTATTGAGTTGTCAGAGGCGGTTGACATTTGATTTTGGATTTGAAGGGTGTATAGGAGCTTTCCAGAAGGGAGAAGTCTGTCCAGACACTTGTTACTTGGTTTGGTCAAAGGAGGTTGACATAAATGGCCAAATAACATTTTAGAGATTCTCTGAATTTCGATCTAGCCATTCTCGATGGTAAAGTGTTGTCGGTATATGTTTCTTTATTTAAATATGATTGCTTATAACATCATCAACGTTTTCTTTTCCATTTGATGCTAAATTAACTACCATTTCTTTTTCTGATTAGTATTCTAAAAAGCCTAGGGAAGGGAGTATTTAGAATGTTTAGCATTTAGCACATGTTCAAATATATCAATATTTTGCATATCAATCCTGGGTGAAGAGTGAACCTTGAAAGTGACTTTCCCGACCAGGAAACTCACTTTTCTTTTTGTTTCCCATCTTGTATTTCACCTGCTAGTGACTGAGTAAAGAGGCACATCTGGCCACTTGACTGTCATTCAGTAGACCTACAGGTTTGTTTTACAGGTTTATAGTATTTCCTCAGGATTCAAGTTTTGATAGAAAACTCTCCAGATTCTTCTTTCCACCTAAATGTAGTTATTGTAGATGCAACCAGAATACCTCTCACTGTTAAAAGAATAGCACATAACTAGAGAAGGCATAGTTCAAAAATTATTTCAAAACTCCAGAGTTTGAGCCTATGCATATTGGCTTTTCAAAGAATTCTTAAGGATAGTCCAGCTGTATTTAAAATAGATGATATAAGACCTGGAGCCTGTGGTCCTAGCACTCTTGGGGTAGTCTGGACTGGGAGTGGTAAGGCCTGGTGTGATGGATGTGGTAAAGTCTGGTGAGTCTGTCTTCTAACTATCCTCATTCAGCTGTTGAGAAAAATGGAAGAGAAGGGAAATGAGATGAGAGAAGGAAGAAGGGAGAGAAGACGGTAAGGTTTGTAACCTTTGGCTCACCAAGTATGTATGGACCAGAGTACTTTGTTTATAATTTTCAGGAGTGGCCTACTTAAATCCCTCCAGGAGCCACTCAGGTAATGTAAGTAGTACTGTTAGACCTCCGTTTCCAAAGGAGAATCACGGAGAACAAAGCCCACAAAACACAAAAGGAGTTGGTTATTCAGGTTTATTTTAGTCTGGCCGGAAGGCCTCTCCCGAGCAACCACCCAAAAAGTCCTCAGAAGAGAGCCCTGTGGAGCCATAGCTCAGGGTTTATATAGGGAGAGGGGCGAAGCTGGTGTACAGAAGTGAGAATTTTGCGATTAGAGGTGGGGGTTGCTTAATAGTTGCTTGAAGAACATGTTTGACCATTCTAATCACAATGTTCATTAAGGATTTACATCTCAGGGGCTTGCTGGAGCCAGGACTAGCCCTGACCTTTTACCCGAATAGTTTGAGGTCAAACAGTGGTTGGTATTTCCTCATTTGCAAGCCACTCATCTTTTGGCCCAAGGGAGTTTTCCCAGTACATTAATCTGGTGATAGAGTGACAGAGACTGGGGCAGATCAGGGAGTTCCTGTCCTGTCTAAAGGCAGTAGCACCCCCTCAGCAAACTGAGCCAGGCAACTGCTGTCATATGGAATGGCAGCCTCCTATGGTCAGCCCTTCCCATTTTCCAAGAAAAGCTAGAGGTCTGAATTTGTATATGTAATTCCCTAATTTGTTTTTTTTACTTCAGTATAGTTGGCACATGATGTTACATTAGTTTCAGGTGTACAGGATAGTGATTCAACAACTATACATTATGCTGTGCTCACAGGTGTGTAGCTACCATCTGTTACCATGTGAAACTTCCTAATTTCTGAAACACTTTCTGGACCAAACAAAACATATGTGTAAGCAACCCCCCTATGTACAACTTCCACTTTAGGCCTCATTGCTCTTGCGTAGGTTAAGTGACATGAACTCAGAGAGCAGATGGTCATTTATTGTCAAATATTTAATGAACTTCTATGTACTAAGACCACTATCCTCCTCTAGTTGAAGAGATGTGGCCATCAGATAGTAGGAGAGAAGGCGCAAGGTAGAAGCAGTAAAATTCCAGCAGTATAGAGAGTGAATGCAGGGCAAGTGCAGAAAAGAAAAAAAATTATATAATCCAAGGTGGGTAGAGGTGGTTTTGTGGAAAGAGAGAGGAGGGAGGGTTGGGCTCTCCTCTGGGGGATTGGTAAGATTCAAAATGGGGGATTTGGGGAAGGGAGGTAGAATGACAGAAGTGATGGGGATAGGCCTGATGTGTGAAAGAGAAAACCTGTAGAATATGGTCCAGTATGGACCCAACAGGATAACTGCTCATGTTTCTGCGAAAATAAGATAAAAGAGGTCATAAAGACTGTAGCTTTGCATCCTGGTACTGGTATGACTTAAAAGCAAATTAAAAAATATATATATAATATTATATATTGTCTAAATATTATATCTTAATATTACATATAATTAAGAGCATGAGTATGCAGAAAGTGGAAGATAGAAAAATAGAAAACCGTTTACTAATTGATAGTGACCCCAAGTGAGAAATCTAATAAACCGTCCAGGTGTTGATAAAGGAATATATGGTCATGTCCACCTGATACCATTCAAAATAATTACCTAAATATAATTTCAGATTTCCTCTGTAAAGAAGGGTAGCCCAGATTTAGAACACGAGCAGCGGAGATCCCTGCCCTGAATAGCTTGGGAGCTGGGTTAATTTAAACACCCAACTTCCTGGCATTATTCCTTTGGGCTGACAAATCAGTGTTATTTGCCAGATTACAAAGAGATCTTCCTCTGTTACTTAACCCCACCTCGTTTTCAGTCAGCTTTCCCTCATCATTCTGATCTAATGGTACTCCAGATAACTATCTTGCTGAGCAAAAATTTCATATAAATTACAAGGGAGAGGAGAGGAGTACCAGCCTTCTCAGTAATTTACAACACAATAGCAGCAGCTCCAAGGTGCTCGTCACTTATAAATAGGCTCCTAAAGCAGCGTGTGGGCTTTTAAAAACTGAGTGCAGTTGAAAATATTCCCCAGTTTGAGCTCATCTTTACTCTCAGTGTTGCTGTAGGCATTGTGAGACAAGAAATGCTTCCTACTGTGCAGGGTTAGAAAGTTCATCAAGGCCATTCCCCAACATTAGGCAGATGGGTGTTAACAATGAGGATATTCTTAATGCGTTAAAGGAAGTCAGAGTAGTCTAGTAAGTTTTATCAGACAGGTGCTAGACTCACTGAGCCTGAGAGTCAAGACAAAAATTTTAGTGGCAGGAGCTATATTATTCCATTTCTATATTCCCTCATAGATCCAATCAATTCTGTCTTGGATATGCTTTGAAGTTCACTCTATCTACCTGGCCCCAGACTGAAAAAGATAAGCTGATCCACTGTATCTACTGTAAGCCAGCTACTGCTTTAAGTACTTTGCAAGAAGAGGCATATAGACATGAACTCATTAGATCCTGGCAACAACAATATGAGGCAGATTTTCTTATATTCCCATTTTACATATGGGGAAATTGAGGCACAGAGATGTTAATTAACTTGCACATGGTCACACAGGCAGTATGCTGCAGGGGTGGCATTTAAACCATGGATTCTGCCTCCAGGGTCGTGCTCTCAATCATCTTGTCCTGGTCACCTGTCTGATGATCTTTTGCCTGGGCCAGGGAAATTTCTGGCCTTTGGGTAAGATCAAATTGGATAAAACTAGGCATTTCTTATTTGTCTTTGTCCTGAACTTACTGCAGATATTGTTTGAGTTTTCTCTTCCTCTGTCCTCTTCTTTATTTCCTGTTTACTGAGCTAGGTGGCCTCACCTACTGCATGGGGGACAGAAAACTGAGCTTTTGTTTGGTCTCAAACTAGAGCAGCATATGTCCTTGCCATTTTTTAATTACCAAGAAGACAAGATGTGTCTCCCCCTATCCCAACTCCACATTTTATTGTCAATGATATTCTTCTCCAGGACAGGAAACTCCCAGGCTCATTACTTGGGCATGGAGCTTTGGAATCATCTCTTCTGCATGAATCTTCATGTAATAAAAGACAAGTGTGGTCAAGTGTTTTTTATGCGCTTACAGAAATGAGCTGAGAACATACCTTACTGGCTGCCATGGAAAAGTATTTGAAGGCAGTTGCGTTATTTTGTGGGGCTGCAGCGTTCCCCTCTAAATACATCTACAGAAACAGACAAGAAGATGTAAGAAAAAAACCTGAAGAATTTGTGGGAAATTAAACATTTTAGAACTATGCAGAAGTGATGGTTGGCCAACATTGTGAAATATAGTAAATGCCAGTGAATTCTACAGTTTAAAATGATTGATTTTATGTTATTTGATTTCACCTCAATTTTAATCAAAGGAGAAACTGAGGAAACAATCTACAACATACATTCTGGAGTGACCTGGCCTGAGGGCAGAGTAATGGACCCTATTTTGTGTTTCTTTTTTTTCACTGTTTCCTTCTATCTAAATTTGTATGCAGTACTTCTAGAAGCAGAGCATTTGTCCCTATGGTTACTAATGCAAATTGGCCACAGGGAGCCAAGGGCAGCACTTGGGGGAGTGAGTGGTCTTTGAGAGAGAGAGAAAAAAATGTGCTCCTTTAGAGGAACTGTCCACAAAAGTTGCTCAGCAGCTGAGGGTCCTTCCGTCCAAGGACGGACTTTGGCCAGCTTAGAGCTGGTTCTCATTTCTAGGGTGTAGGAAGGAGGCATCTCATGGTGGGGGGGCTGGAAGACTGGGGGGAAGGATGGGGGGCTATACCAGTTAGAGGTTCAGTTTGCCCAGATCTCTGGTTATATGCTACACTAGGGGGTCATGGTGGTGGTAGGGGACTCTGAACTACATTCAGCACAGAAGCCCTGGGTCAGGTTCACTTTCAAGGCTGCTTTTAGTGCCCCAGACAAAGGCTGCTGTTGTATGGGGCTTTTTCTCAAACTGTCACCTCAAGAATATTATCCTCAGTCTGTAGTGGAATGCCCTGGTCAGCTGCTTCCATGAAAGACATCTGTCATGCTATACTGGGTTCAATTAGTTCCTTAGGTTTTTAAGAAATGAAAAGTACTGATCAAGATGAAGCATGTACCTTTCCTATAAATGCCATGGCATTTGCACTCCCAGCCTTTGCTGCCTTTAAGAAGTAGTATAATGCTTTCTGGAGAGAAAAGGAACAAACAGTATTATTGACAGTCATAAGCATATCCTACAAAATGGTTTTTCAAACCAAACTTTATTTCATTTAACATGCATTCAAAAAAAAATATCTATGGAATCCTCACACTGTTTAAGGCACTATTTCAAGTGTTACTTCAACCATAAATCTGAAGACTAGGTGCCATATAAAGTTCACAAATATAATTTTAAAATGTGAGGACTTGTTTCTTACATGTGGAAAGGCATAATGGGCATGTGGCTTCGTGGAGGACAGATGACTCCCAGCTATAGAACTACATAATCTATTATTTTGAAAAAGTATGCTTTGATGTTGACTCTATGTACTTATTTTATAAGACAGTTTGTACAGTTTGGTAGAATTGGATATGCAGCTTCCTAATGTTTATAAGGCAGAGTGAGTAGAACAAGACACATCTAGCTCCTGCTGAGACTAAGTGTTTTTACAGAGGTGAATTCTTTCTAAATCAAAATGAAGGAGGTCAGCCAAGCCTCTGATTCTAGGTCATAACATTAATTGAAACACTCAGTCTGGAACATCTAAGAGCTGACCTGTCCCTTGCTGCATTCCTTAGGCTTCATTTTAACCTCTTGGAAGTTCTCCTCAGAAATCACATGGAACATTAAAAGAAATCAGAAATGAAGACACTCTCCAAAGTGTCTTTTTAGGACACAATTCTTTGCTCTTTAAAAAGTCTCAACTAGGACTGCCTGGGTGGCTCCACTGGTTAACCGTCTGACTCTTGATTTCAGCTCAGGTCATGATCTCACAGTTTGTGAGACTGAATCCTATGTCAGGCTCTGTGCTGACAGTGTGGAGCCTGCTTGGGATTCTCCCTCGTTTTCTACCTCCCTCTCTTTCTCTCTCTCTCTCAAAAACACATTAAAAAAAAAAAAAAAGCTTAGGTGAGAGGGGCACCTGGGTGGCTCAGTTGGTTAAGTGTCCGACTTTGGCTCAGCTCATGATCTCACAGTTTGTGAGTTCAAGTGCTGACAGCTCAGAGCCAGTAGCCTACTTTGGATTCTGTGTCTCCTTCATTTTCTCTGCCCCTCCCCGGCTCACACTCTGTCTCTGTCTCTCTCAAAAATAGATAAACATTAACAACAACAAAAAAAAAACCTTGACCAGGTTGACGTGCAAGAATCTGCTCCTTCCCAAAGAAGAGAGAACATTTAAGAAAGAAATGTGAGTAGTTCCTTTATATGTAGATTTACTCCAGAAATATTGCCACATTATTTGGGAATCGCACCCTTGTTACTAAAGTCAGTTTGCCTTGTGGACATAACTAAATACAAATGCCACCAGCGCAGAACCTCACAAAATCATATACCCATTCATCCATTTATCTCTTCTATTTTTCATTTATTCTTTCTTTCAAAAACTTGATTGAAAAGTGCTATATATATGGTAGTGTGTTAAGTATTATAGGTGATTCATAGATGAACAAAAAACACCATCCCTACATTTGCTTTCTACCAATACTGCTGTGAAGAAAGACATATATGTAAATAGCGATGACAGTAGATGATAGGTTGGATAAAAGGAACACCAAAAAGAATTAGAGAGGTATGGAATAACAGAAATTATATGTGTTTTACAAGCTTTGTCTTACCTAATCTTCACAACAGCACTATAAGGAAGGTATCATTAATATCTGAGCCTATTTAATGACAGTCAAAGTGAAGCAGCTGTTACTAGCATTCTCCCTACTCCAATTCCCATGCACTTAGTTCTCTGCCTTCACAATATCAAGAAAGGGGACTTAAATGACAAAGGTCTCACCAGAGATGGAGAGGATTCACCAGCACAGAGGACACCATAGGCTGGGGGAATAATATGAGCAAGGAACGAAGATAGAAATGTTCAAGTTGTGTTTAGGAAACAGTAATTACTTCAGTATGGCTAAAGTAGGATATCCAAAAGCTAAGACTTGCAGGAATATGATGGGGTCATATTATAACAGTCCTGGATACTAGGCCAAGGATTCTCTTTTATTTGGCAGAAAATAGAAGCCATTGGAAATGTATGATCATAAGGAAATCTTGAAACAACAAATGATGTCCAAAATGTCTAAAATAACCTAAGTGTCAATTGGATAGGAGCAAATTGTAGCAATGTATGATTTGCCAATCATCTATCAGTAAATAAATCAAAGGTATGATTTACCGATCACATTTATCTGATCCCATTAACACAGAAAATGAAGGTATTTCTTATAAATGACCCAAGATCCAAATGAACCAAGACCCAAAATATTACCCAAATGAGCCAAGGCCCCAAATACCCATGGTAACTATCATGGCATACATCCATACATTTAATTGTCTGCTTAATTATCTGTCTCCCCCAGTGCTGAATCCTCTGTACTTAGCACAGTATCTACTGTATATCAGGCACTTAGGAAATATTTCTGGACTGAATGCATGAGTGAATGAATGAAAAGTGAGTTTATAAATCTCTAAAACAGGGGAACTAGAGTTTAAGCACTGTAGTCCCTTATAGTTTTCATATTATGATTCTGTGAAATAATTCTTAAAGTCTAGTTTCAGAATTTGGCTTCAAATAAATATTTGGCAATAGAGAGTTCTGGGAAAAAACTGTCATTCTGGTAAACTATATTGAACTGTTAAAGGAGAATAAACAAATAAGAATCAGAAGATAAGAATCCTGGAGTTTTCCCCATCTTTCAGTATAATGATCCCATAAGGACTAAAATAATTGAAGCTTTCTCTAATTTCTCCTTCTATACCCCTCCACTCTCATGACTTACTTGGCATTTCAGTTCTCTTTTACTTGTCTTTAAGTTAACTTGTCTTTATTACTGTCACTTTAATTGTATTAACATTTACTAAGCACTATGTGAAACACAAGTTTCTGTGATGAGTTCTTCCTCTCAAAGAGTTAGATATCTATCAAGTCACCCGTCCATCCACCCACCCACCCATTCATCCATCATCTGCTGTGGTCTGCGTATTTGTGTCCCTTCAAAATTTGTATGTTGAAACCTAATATCCAAGGTGATGGTATTAGGAGGTGGGGCCTTTGGAAGGTGACTAGCAGAGCTTTCATGAATGGGATTAGTGTCATTATAAAAGAGGCTCTAGAGAGCTAGCTCACTTTCTGTTACATGAGGATACAACAAGAAGTCCATAAACTGGAAGAAGGCCCTATCCAACCATGTTGGCACCTTGATCTCAGACTTCAAGCC
Organism: Hyaena hyaena; assembly: GCF_003009895.1. Classification (NCBI taxonomy): domain Eukaryota; kingdom Metazoa; phylum Chordata; class Mammalia; order Carnivora; family Hyaenidae; genus Hyaena; species Hyaena hyaena. Next base: position 585,073 of record NW_024081422.1, on the reverse strand, counting down.
TCAAGAACTGTGAGAAATAAGTTTCCATTGTTTATAAGCCACCCAGACTATGGTACTTTTGTTACAGTGGCTAAAACAGACTAAGACACCATCAAGTCTTTCTTCAAATATTTACTGAGTACTTACTGTCATATTTTACTAATTTTAAGATGTGCCCCCCCCCACTTCAATCAGGACACTTCTTATTATTAATGGTATCACAAAATTTATATTGGCATTGTTTTTTTATTTCTCAGTAGAACACAAAATAAAGTAGCTTATAATTGATAGTGTCATTATCTAAGTGAAATTTTATTATTTAAACACATCTCTTTTTTTATTCAAAAAAATTTTTAATGTTTTTATTTATTTTTGAGGGGGGGGAAGGGACAGAGAGGGAGACACAAAGTCTGAAGTAGGCTCCAGAGTCCAAGCTGTCAGCACAGAGCACCACACACAGCTCACACTCACAGACTGTGATATCATAACCTGAGCCAAAGTTGGATGCTTAACTGACTGAGACACCTAGGTGTCCCAAGTCTCTTTAAATAAAAAACAAAACAAAACAAAACAATGAGCATAATTTTTCATTGGTTCAAGAAAATCCCTAGTTTAATCAGTTTGTAACATCTCCCCTAGAATGAAATGCCAAGAAATGTATTATGCTGAAAATATTTATAAGCACTCCTTTTATCTCAAAATTTGTAAATCATCCTGAAGAGGGATGATATTAGCTCTTGTCTTTTTAATGGGTGGCAGGATAGACAAAGCAGTTGCCCTTACATATCTGATTATTATGCCTCTGCTAGATTTAATTTAATTATGTCATATCCACCTTAATAATGTGCACCCAAATATCAAGCTCTCCTAATCCAATTCATGCTGAGCCTGTACATATTTAGGAATGCAAGTTACATTAAAATGTATGTGTAGAAATTCAAGATAATGTAATCAAGGCTTGCATATACAATATTTTTCAATAATTAAGAATTTGGTAGTGGGGGAGGGAGAGGTGAAAATGTTGCCTTACAGTGACAACCTATGAGAGATTAATTTAATCAATAATAAGAAAAAAAAAGGCAAGTGAGTTATTTCCAGGTTTTTTGATACTTAATTTGCTGGGAAGTAAACTGGGAATTACTTACATTTATAAAGAAGCTTACATTAGTCATTTTCTTTGGTGGGCTAACACATTAGCATACTGGCTCAAGTGGTGGCTCTCAGGCTGAGGACCAACATATAATACTTAGGATGCTATCATTCATTTATTCATTCATTCATTTGTTAAATAAATACTAATTACCTAATATATACCAGGTACTATTGGAGTACAGGATACATAGAATGAACAAGATGGACAAGAACTTACATTCCATTGTGGGGAGACATATAATAAACAAGTCAAGATCAATATAATTCAGGAAGTGATATGGGCTAGAGGAAAATAAACACTGTGATAGGATGAGTAGTGGAACGGTAGAGTTGATCAAGAAAATCCTTTCTAAGGAGGTAAAACTTGAAAGATAAGAGGCTAGCCATGGGAAGAGTTACAGTAACAGCCTTTCAGAAATTAGGTCTATCCTTTTAACTTCTCTCTCCACTTTGCCTCTCTCATCCCCCTCCAAGTTGATCCTGGTGTAGTTGAGCTGTAGTAAGCTGCAAAAATGACCAAAATATTTTGCAGTTAGGCCTTCATTAAGAGGAGTCCTTTGGACTACGCCTTCAATGTTGGCTGGCCCTGTAATTTGCTTTGGCCAAAAGAATGTGGTGGAAGTGATTTGTGAGTTCCAACCTAAAGCCTTCTGCCTTTGTCTTCTTAGAACCTTTGGCTGCCATGTGAAAAGCTTGGGCACAGTTGTCTGAGAGAAGGAAGCATGTGGAGAGACCTAGTCATCTTAGGTGTCACACATGAAGCCATCATAAACCAGCCAGTCCTGGCTGATACTCTACAGATGCATGAGCAAGCCTAGTCAAGATTGGTTGAGCCTGGCTGAGACCAGAAGAATTACTCAGCTAAGCCCAGCCCAAACTGCTAACCTGACAAAATCATGAATTAAATAAATGGTTGTTGTTTTAAGCCATCTAAGTTGGGGAGTGGTTTATGATGCAGCCTAAACTAATTGATACATAAGCCAATCAGTCTGGAGATTTGAAACCTTGACTGGAGCCCTCTCTGCAGGCTTGGGTTTATTAGGTTGAGGTAAGCTGAAAGGACAAGGCTGAGCCTGCACCTAATGTGCTTGAACCACTCAGATGTTCTGGAAATAAGCCAAGCTTTTGGTGATGTCTGGATGGGAAATGTGGGGCCCAACACTACCATTTGAAAGTTAAGGCTAGAGAAACTTGATAAATTATATCATTCCTTCATTTTGCTTTATAAATGAGGAAACTAGATTTTAGAGTTTGTATACCTCCCACCCACCCAGGTCAAAAGGAAGTACAATTTAATGGAAAGAGCACAGGCGTTGAATGCTGAAGCCCAGAGTTCAGATTCTGATTCTCAACATTGCTACCCAGCTGTGATACTTGAAACAATTTACTTCATTCCTCCAGTCAGCTCCTCCTCTATAAAATAGAGATTATAAAACCTCTGTGACTGAGCCCATAGGAGAGCCTGACTGAGTTCCTTGGTGTTGCCCAAGTGCCTGGCCATTGCTACTATAGCACCAGAACCTTTCACTGCCAGCTTTGGGATTATATTTCATCCTCATCTGGAGGCAGTTCCCATTTGGTATTCACAGTGGCTGGTGTTGCCTAGGAGTGCTTAGCTTTTTAGGGTTTTGTATGTGCTCTGCAAAGAAAGGAGGGTATTACCTATAGCTGAGGGTTGGGTGCCTTCACACTCAATGGAATTTCATGTTTATGGAAAATGGACAACTCTTACCAGTTTATGCCTCTGTTAGTTAACCTGAGAATCTCATTGCAGACTGAAGTCTGATGCTGGAGTAATATTGTGAATCTAGAACTTCCCATCTAAGAAGTTAGAACCTTGGTTATGATGAAGATTAATAAAATCTGAAGACCTTCAATTGAGCTGTCTTAAGATGTATATGCTTATTTCAATTGCTACCTATTTTATCATGCTTTATGAATTTACCCAAAGTGTACTGTACTTCAAAAACACAAGTTACACTCATAAAAGTAACATCAAGTGAAGTGAAAAGTAATAACAAATCACTCTTTTATGTAACCACTTAATAAAGTAGTTATTTCTATTGGTTAGCCGTTAGGACGTTGAAATAGGGTATGTGTTCCTTTGAGACAATGAGCACATAGGTTCTATAAAATGATGGCTGCAAAATCATCTTTTAAAAAGAATCTCAGTTACTTCCTCAGATCTAAGGAGATCTATGGCTTTGAAACCACAATTAGAATCTAGATGAGATCATATACCCCAGCTCTGGTATCTTACTGAGGAGCTTGTGTAGGTCAAACTTATTTGCTTTTTTCTCCACTATAAATTTGAATTATTAATTAATCTTCTAACTTCACTGGGACAAGGTAAGTTTAAGCAAAATGATTGGAAGGAGCTTTGCAAATTTATAAAGATGTTTAATAATATTTCTAATTATATTGAAAGTAGTCTGAGGCTGGTTCTCAGACCCTGTCACAAGAAAGTCCCATTTGGACTCTCCTTTGCTGGTGTTTGGGCAATGGGTGTGCCCAAGGCTGACAGGTGAGGGTATCTTCCTCACCCAACTCCACCCAACTTCCTCACCCTTGAGACTAGGTTCAAGGGGAACATGGAAACTCCCTAGCCCCAAATGTTCTGTTGAAAGGCTCTACTCCTTTGTATTCAGAGGCTGTTAGGAAAAGTGTTTTCTCTGGTGAACTTTGTTCTTCCTCAAAGGCTAGAAAGCTGATCTGACCAAGGAAGTAGTAATGGGCTCTTCCCAGCAACTTTTCCTTGCCTCCCTTTTTGCCCTACTGTCCTCCCTCACCACTCTCCTCCCCACTCCATGTGACTGAATCATGAGATGACTTACATAATAATCCTGATCCAGACCTTTCCTCCCAATTAGATGTAATTGTCCAAGAGAAACCTAGGAATGACAATTTTTGAAAATTATTTTAGTGATAGCATTAACTTAAATGAAGAAAATATGCCAATTATAGAACAATTTGAAAAATAAATGAATAAGAGGAGTGAAAAAAATAGGATTTATTGGTGACTTTATTGGTTTTATTAGTTGCTGCTTTAGTTTGATGCAGTTGGTATGCCTAAAAAAGAGGCAGAAAAACGTTCCAGGAAATAGATTTTCTTTGGTAATTGATGCCAGGCATCTGGCTTTGTCAGTGGCAGGAAGCTGGCCTGCTGGTAAACAGCAATACCTGGATACATAAACCTAGCAGCCTCTAGTCTTAACTCTCGAAGCTTATGCAAATGCTGTCCCATTCCCATTCTCAAAGACAGAACTTCTGAATGCTGGTAAGAGTTCATTCATCTTAAAGTCAACACTGGATGGTGCTTTGTTGTATGCTTAAAATCTAGGTTTTTTTAAAAGTAAAAATTTTAGGAGTATATGCAAAAGAAAAAAATTGCCATTACTATAACACCTGGCTCCCCCAGAGGCTATAGAAACTTCAAGTAGCAGGTAACAAGGAAAGAGTAGGGTGAAGAGGAGGGGGTGTCTCTAACTTTTCACGTTCAGGATGGAGAATTATTAACCCTTTTAGGACCCAAGACAATCAAACCCCTTGTAATTTGCATGTTCTAAAAATCCAAATTCGTCTGTATATATTACCTGTATCTGAACATCTCCTCTTTCTGCTAAAAATTTATAGTATTGGTATATGTCCCAATCTAAAATCTCACTGTTAGAACTCAGGTTTTCAGGTCTTTCAGTTAGTCTCACTTTTTCCACTGGAATACCTTCACTCTTTTCCAATTTGTCAGCAACTGTGAACAGAAACAAAATAGAGAATAGCCAGAATACACAAAGTTGCAAGAGATAACTTAGAGAAAACAGCTTAGAGAAAACACCATTCAGCCTATTCTTACATCGTGCAGAGTTCTGGCTTATTAACAGAAAAAAAAATATCTTAGGGGATAGAAATTTACTTATTTTTGTTAACTTGATTCTGAGGAAAGTGCAAGAAACCTCATTATTTTATGCAGTCCCTACAAATAGTGTATCAACATATATAAGAGCCTACTGAAGAGTTTGTCCAAGCAGGCTCAAGGAAAGAAGACAGATGTTAGAAGCAGGCAACTGACCCTTTCTACCACTACTACAATATAAGAGGGGTGCCTGGGTTGCTCAGTCGGTTAAATGCCAACTTTGGCTCAGGTCATGATCTCATCGTTCGTAGGTTCGAGCCCCACATCAGGCTCTGTGCTGACAGCTAGCACAGTGTCTCCCTCTCTCTCTGACGCTCCCCTGCTCATGCTGTCTCTCTCAGAAATAAACAAAACATTTAAAAAAATTTTAAAAACCTACAATATAAGAGTAATTAACTGCTTCTTAATTATTTCCTATAAATAGTTGGAAAATAAATATAAAGATAAATATATTTGCATAAACCTAACAAAGTATGAAGTTTGAAATATATATAGTAACTGTAGTTTGAAATAGATGTCTAGTAATTCCAGTTTCATTAAGCATATGAAATGATCTTGTTATATATAGCACCTTAAATTAAAAAAGCACTTATATTACTCTTTCTTTTCTCAGATCCTAATAATGCCAGAGGTGTGTATTTAGAGATTATTCTGATTACAGAAATTAACCATATGGACCTTATCTAATTCACTTCTTGGAAGACTTTTATTTAAAAATCTATTACGTAGTCTGCTTCAATGATATGCGAGATGAAATGTTACATACAACTTTAAAAATGATTCTAGAAACATATATTAATCTCATGCCCTATTTTTGTGATTGTTTTAATCATTTTAGTAGAAAAATGATTACTTGAATTGTTCTCAAATGTGGTGATAAAGATGATAGTGTAGGTATCTTACATGCATTTATTGAGAAATTTTTAACAATCCACCATATTCTAAATGTTAGAATCAGAAAAATTGCTAAATATTTATTGATGCTTCATTCAAATTCTCAGTTGAATAAAAGCACAGCACAAGAACATGGGGACATATTCTAATAAGAGATAAGCACCTTCATTTAAAGCTTTTAAAATGTATTAAGAAATCAGAAAACTCTACATTGTATTAAAAGAATTGTACTATAACAAATGTTGAAAGCATAGTCATTTAATACTTTCATAAATATACAAACTGGCATTGATTTATTCTTCTAACTGCTCAGTAAGTCTATTTATCTTAAAATAAATTATGTGAATTACTCACTGTAATCTGCTACCTTCTTGTAATGATTTAGGGCAACTTCACAATTCTGCAGAACATTGATTCCTGACAAATATCTGTACCCCTAAAATACAGGGATATATATTCTTAATATTCTGACAGTGTTGTATTTATGACACACCCATTTCGGCCCATGAATATTTAATTTACATACCAAAATCATCTGGGACATCATGCTTCCTCCAGCACTTCCAAAGGTGTAATATATCAGTGCCTAAAGTAAAAGAAAAAAACCCACACCTATATCTATATCCACCATCTAAGTTTGAAGCTCAAACCAATCATTGCTTTTTTGTTCCTTGCCAAGAAATGAACCTTGAACTACTCCAAAATAAATTTTAAATTTCATCTTCTTCCTTGGTAAAGATAGCTGACATTTTTGGAGGGCTTAGTGAACTCTGGAGTCTGTGAAAAGGGCATTGTACATGATATTTCATTTAATCATCACAAAGTACCTATGGAGTAGATATTATCTATCTATAATGGAGAACCTGAAATATGGGACATTAAGAAAGTTATGATATTTTAACCTTAAACTTCTGACAATTGAGCTGGCGCTTTTAACCACCACTCTCATGTAAGCCCCTTTATCAAAGAGGGGACTATTCAATGTCTCATTTAAAAAAAAAATTAAGTTTAATTCCAGGAAAAATAGAATGACTTTACCTTGGCTTGATTGTATTCCATTCCTATTCCATAAGAAGACAAAAATCCTAGAGCCTAAAGCCCAAAAGAAAATGAAAACTAAATAAACCCATTTATTTCACAATTACTCTTATTTACATTGGTAAAAGATATTTTAAACATCTGCTCCACAATAATTATATTGTTAGCTTATTCTTATAATAAAATGTCCTTTTACATGTTTGCTAAGGCTGTAAGAAATTGGAGGAGGTAATATTAGGAGTTTTCTAGAATATACATGAAAACAGGCTAATACTTACTGACATTTAGTATAAATCATAATACTGAAACATAAACCAGTGATATTTATATTCATGTCTTTCTCACCAATGAAAAAAACCTTTTCCTTCAACATTTTTGCATTTAGGTTTGAATATTTTCTTCATATTTTTCAAAGAAAATGTGATGGATATAAAAAATTCAAATGCAATAACTATATTGAATAAAAGGAAAGTCTAATTGTGTAGCAAGATGGCGGAATAGGCAGCCCCAGATCTTGTTCCTCCATAGAGACACTATTTTAGCAACAATATACAGTCCAGAAAGTCTTTATGAGAACTCCAGAAACAAGTTAAGATATCATAGTAACCCAGACAAACTCAAAGCAAAGAATGAGCAATCCATTCAAACAGGTAAGAAAAGCCATTTATTTTACCTGTAATTGTTCCTCCCCTGAAACTAGTATAGCACAGTGTGATAAGAGGAAAAGCCCAGCTCAGGGCTTTTCCCCTTGGTAGAGGAAGAGAAGAGTGAAACCTAGGTCCAATGTTTTAGCTTTTGCAGGGACTGCCCATGGGTCTAATTTCTGTCTTGCTGATGCTGCCTGATTGAAGAACCAGCATACTTTGGATTCTTAGGCAGCTGCTGAGAACAAAAGAGAGCTCAGCCACTTAATGCAGCACTGGAGAATTTCCTATATACCATAGATAGAAGCCAGCACAACTTGGCACAGTCGGCAGAAAGTGCCCAACTTGTGGCTCCTCCCTTGGGAGGAAAAGAGAAGACTGGAATGGGGGTCCAATGTTCTAGCTTTTGGGAAGCTACCCAAGGATGGATTTCTATCTCATCTGACTTGAAACACTGACAGAACTGTCATGCCTTAAATGCCTGGGGCAACTAAAAAGAAAAGGGAGTTTAGTAGCTTATTGCAACACCAGAGAACCTGTAATATCACAGACACACACTAAAAAGAACAAAAGACTACAAGCTCCTGAAAAAGATCAACAAATCTCTCTAATTGGGAAATTACAAACACAAACCCCAAGAAGACACACCCCCAGAAATGATGAGAGGTCCCCAGAATCACTAGCTATGCTTATTGGTGAAGCTATTCCCCTGTACATATCCAGTCTGTAAAGATAAAGGGGTGGCTATATTTCCAGTTGCATAAATCACAGAAAAAATTAACAAGGCATATGAAGAAACAGGTAAACGTGGCCCAAACAAAGGAACAAAAGAAATCATAAAACAAACAAACAAACAAACAAACCCTCAAACCTAAAGAAACAGAGATCTATAAATTACCGTACAAAAAATCCAAAATAATCATTTTAAGTTCAAAATGCAACAAAAGAGCACATATAAACAACTAACCAAAATCAGGAAAAGGATGCATCCGTAGAAGGAGAATATTGACAAAGAGATAGAAACAAAGAACGAAAAAAGAAAGAGAGAGAGAGAGAGAGAAGGAGGAAAAGGAAAGGAAGGGAGGGAGGAAGAAAGTAAGAAAGATCCTTTCAAAACCTCTGGAGCTGAAGAATACAATAACTGAATTGAAAAATTCATTAAAGGGCTTTAATAGTAGACTGATCATGCAGAAGAAAAAATCAATGAACCTGAACACAGGTCATTTGAAATTGTCAAATCAGTGGAACAACAACAACAACAAAAAAAACCAAAAACAAAAACGAAGAAAAGTGAAGAAATCATGAGATTTATGGGAAACCATCAAGTGGACCAATATACACATTATGGTAATCACAGAAGAAGAGTGAGAGATAAAGGAGAAGAGAGCTTATTTTAAGAAACCATGGCTGAAAATTTCCAAAATCTGAGGAAGGAAATGAATATCCAAGTTCAAGTAGTTCAATAAACTTTAACTAGAATGAACCCAGGGGCCCACAACAAGAGACATTATAATCACATTGTTACAAGTTAAGGACAGGATCTTGAACGTAGCAAAAGAAAAGAGACTCACCATGTACAAGAAAGTTTCCATAAATTTATGAGGAGGTACCTCAGAAGAAACATTACAAGCCAGAGGAAATGGGCTAAAATGTGTAAAGTACTGAATGGAAAAGTCTGTCAACCAGAATACTGTATCTGGCAAAACTGACCTTCAAAAGTGAAGGACAATTAAAGGCCTTCCCAGATAAACAAAAGTGAGGGAGTTCATCACCACTAGACTTGCCCTATAAAAACTGTTAACAGGAGTTATGCAAGTTGCAAGAAAAAGATGCTAGACAGCAACACAAAAATACACAAAAATATAAAGCTCTCTGGTAAAGATAAATACACAGACAAATACAGAATCCTGCAGCACTGTGATAATGGTGCAAAAGTCAGGTTTAATTCTGGTATGGAATTTAAGAGAATAAAAGCATAAAAGATAACTATAACTAAAAGTGTGAATGTCTACAAAGTATAAAATGATGTAATTGGGTTATTGATAATATAAAGTGGGGGGAGAGAGGAGTGTTGTGATTGCAGTTAAGTTGATATTAATTTAAGTAGAAGATGTTTTATGTAATCCCCACAGTAACCACAAAGAAAATAAGAAGGGAATGAAAGCATGCCACGACTAAAAAAAATAAATAAATAAATAACAAAAGAAGGGGCCAAGAGGGGAAAAGAAGGACAAAATAACTACAAGGCAAACAAAAACAATCAACAAAATGGCAACAATAAGTCTTTCCTTATTAATAATTACTCTAAATATAAATGGATTAAACTCCAAATAAAAGATACAGAGTGGCTGAATGGATAAAAATAAGCAATATCCAACTACATGATGTCTATGAGGAGCTTTATTTATCTTTTTTAGAGCTGAGGGGAGGAGTAGAGAAAGGAGAGCAAGAATCCCAAGCAGGCTCCGTGCTGTGAAGTAGAGCCCGACATAGGGCTCGATCTCACAACCATGAGATCATGACCTGAGCCGACATCAAGAGTTGGACCTTTAACTGATTGAGCCACCCAGACACCCCCCAAGAGACGTTAGATATAAGGACACATAGGATTAAAGTGAAAGGATGGAAAAACATATTCCATGCAAATTGTAACAAAAAGAGTGAGAAATGACCATAATTATATGAGACAAAAGTAGATTTTAAGTCAGAAAGTGTCACAAGAAACAACAACAAAAAAAGACTTTATATAATGATAATAGAGTCAATTTACCAGGAAGGTATAACTGTTATAAATATATATGCATTAACAGCAGAGCACCCAAACATATGAAGCAAACACTGACAGAATTGAAAGAAGAAATAGACAGTAACACAATAATGGTAAAAGATTTTAATGCCCCATTTTCAATAATGGTTTGGTCAACCAGACCAAAACTCAGTGAAGAAACAGAGGAGTTGAACACCACCACAGACTAATTGGACCTAACAGACATAAAGAATGCTCCACCCAATAACAGCAGAATACACATTCTACTTAAGAACATATAGAACATTTTCCAGGATAGACCATACGTTAAGTCACAAAACAAATTATTAATAAATTTAAGAAGATCAAAATCACACCAAGTATATTTTCTGAACACAATGGAATGAATCTAGAAATTAATAGAAAAAAGAATGCTGAAAATTCAGAAATATGTGGAAATTAAGCATTACACTCTTGAACTACCCATGCGTCAAGGAAGAAATCACAAGGAAATTTAGAAAACATCTTGAGACAAATGAAAACTAAAATACAACATACCAAAACTTATGAGATGCAGCAAAAGCAGTACTAAGCAGAAGTTTATAAAGGTAAGGGTCTACATTAAAAAAAGATCGCAAATCAACAACATAACTTCACATCTCAAAACACACACACACACACACACACACACACACACACGGAAAGAAGAACAATTTAAACTCAAAGTTAATGGAAGGAAGGATATAATGATTAAAGAAAAAAGTAGACAATAGAAAAAATATATAAACACATACTACAAAATGGATGACCCTTTAGGACACTATACTAGGTGAAATAAGCCAGTCACAAAAAAGACAAAAACTGCATGAAAACACTTATAAGATGAGGTCTCTAAAGTAGTCAAACTCTTAGAAACAAAAAACAAAATGAAGGTTGCTAAGGACTCGGAGAAGGAGAAGAGGGGAGTTATTTAATGGCTACAGGATTTCAGATTTGCAAGATTAAAAAGTTCTGGAGATCTGCTGCACGATGATGCACATAGTGCTGTACTGTATGCTAAAAACGCTCAAGATGATGAATTTTCTATTATGTGTCTTAATTTTTTTAAAAAGTGGTAGTCTTCCTTCATCGCCAAATCCCCATGCTTGATAATAGTTTAATATATGTCTTTCCAAACCATTTTCTAAGCATTCATATACATATATGTGTAATTTTTCTTAAAGCCCATTCTTTACTGATTTGGAATTCCTTTGTTACAATATACTAAATTTTCTTATATTCATGGATCTAAGTATAGAACTTCTAGTTCCTTGGTTTTCAATGGACTATTTTCATAATAATGAAAATATGTTATTTGTGTCTTTTGTCATGTTGACATTTGCATTAATGATGCAAGTCAATGGTAAATAAAACTGCTGGTATCTTAGCATGAATCAAGGAAGTACACCAAACTGCCATTTAAATTGTTATTGTATTTTTGATACCAGGCACTCACAGCAAAACTAAAAATGCTAGTGTAAGTTAGCAATGTCATTAATGAAGCAGTAAAACATTTTTGTAAGTCTCAAGTCTTTTTTTTTTTTTAATTTTTAAATGTTTTTATTTCTGAGAGAGAGAGCTAGCGAGCGAGCGAGCTTGAGCAGGGGAGGGTCAGAGAGAGAGGGAGACACAGAATCTGAAACAGACTCCAGGCTCTGAGCTAGCTGTCAGCACAGAGCCCGACACGGGGCTCGAACCCACGAACCATGAGATCATGACCTGAGCGGAAGTCAGAGCCTTAACCGACTGAGCCACCCAGGAGCTCCATAAGTCTCAAGTCTTGAATACATGTTCCTTTATATCCTCTATGAGAAGATGAAAAGTAGGAATAAAGCACTTCCAATAGTGAAAAATGTTGGTTGATTCAAGGAAATGCTTGTTTGAGTTGCAAGCTGAAATAGTCATTTTTTTTTCATAGAACACAATCTTTAGTTGAAGGAGCAATGGATAAGCTACATTCATTTAGACTGGTAGATATCTTCTTAAAAATGAACAAAGTAAACCTGCCACTAAATGAAAATGATTGAAAGTATTGTTGCCAATGATAAATTCAAGGTTTTAAGCAAAAATTAGAATTTTGGAAAGTTTATCTGCTACACTGTGCTTGCCACCCCAATACTTAGGCTTGTCATGATGGTGGTATTAACAAATATGATTTTGATATCATACAAAGCAATATGTCAAATTTGGAAGATCTACATAACTTAGTGGAGCAGTATTTTCTAAATAACCAATGTACGATACTATAAAATCATGTATAGGTAAAAAAATAAAAATTCCATTCAAAATGCAAGATAGACAGTCACTTTTAATGTAAAAGAATAGGAAAAGTTCATTGTATGATTTTGGATTCCACACTGCAATTCACCTTCAAGAAATTATCACTGCTGGGCTTTGGTGTAGAACCAAAGAAGAATATAATTATCTAAAAAAGCTATTAAAATACACTTACCTTTTCTAGTTTTATTTTATTTTGCTATTTTGTTTTTTCTTTTAGTTTTGTGAGTTATGTGTTTAAGTTTCTTGTCTATTAAAACATTTAAAGCTATATTTTCCTCTGCATGTAGCTTTAGCCATATTCCTTAACTTTTACATGTAGTTGTATCATTATCATGTTCCTAATATGTCATTTCAGTTTGTATTTTATCTTTGTGACTTGCTAAAAATTAGGACTCTTGAAATTTTATAGAGTTAAACTTTTTCCAGAAATTTTTAGTTTCACTGCTTCTAGTCAAAGAATGTAGTATCATTTCTATTTTTTAAAGTGAATTAACTTTTTTCTTTGTGTGATAATTTTTTGAAAATAACATTTTAATTTTTTTGCTTTTTATTTTTGTTTTGGATAATTTTCCATATGAAATCTTGGTTGTTGGTGTGGATTTTTGTCTGCCTGGATTCTCTTTGAAAAAGCACTTTTCTTCCATTCTGAATTCATTTGGTTCAACAGAGCTCCTTACCCCTTTCTTTCTTTTATTTTTTCTTCATTGTACAAACAGTGGTTTATTTGTAGATACATTTATTCTCTCAAATTAATTACCTGAAAAAATTTATTTACATAAAATTTGTTTCATCTCAAATGTGTAATTACAGGAGAGCTCTGTATAAGTTTAGAAGAGGGATAAAGTTTTCCTATGCACATTATAAGAGCTTCTTTTTTATAAAATAGTTTATTGTCAAATTGGTTTCCATATAACACCCAGTGCTCATCCCAATAAGTGCCCTCCTCCATGCCCATCAACCCGCTTCCCCTCTCCCCCACCTGCATCAGCCCTCAGTTTGTTCTCAGCATTCAAGAGTCTCTCATGGTTTGCCTCCCTCCCTCTCCCCCACTATTTTTCCCCTTCTTCTCCCCCATGGTCCTCCATTAAGTTCCTGCTAATCCTCCTATACGTGCAAACATATGGTATCTGTCCTTCTCTGCCTGGCTTATTTTGCTCAGCTAACACCTTCAAGGTCCATCCATGTTGCTACACAAGGCCAGATTTCATTCTTTCTCATTGCCATGTAGTATTCCATTGTATAGATAAACCACATCTTCTTGATCCATTCCTCCATTGATAGACACTTAGGCTCTTTCCATGTTTTGGCTATTGTTGAGAGTGCAGCTTTGAACATTGGGGTACATGTGCCCCTATGCATCAGCACTCCTGTATCCCTTGGGTAAATTCGTAGCAGTGCTATTGCTGGGTCATAGGGGAGTTCTATTGTTAACTTTTTGAGGAACCTCCACACTGTGTTCCAGAGGGGCTGCA